>NC_142888.1:15154772-15457803 GCF_051225735.1 Oryctolagus cuniculus
TTTTTGATTATGTTTACACACATTTGTTTCAACAATTATGAGATAGATGCCATCTCTCTATGTTTAACACAGTTCTCAGTCTGATATGTTAAAATGGCTTTCCTCTAATCATTGCTCTTTATGAGAGGTCTTCAAAGCATTCACGGAAAATATATATTACAAAAACACTGCATGATTAAAAACTATTTTTGCACCAAAATAAACTTAGCTTTTAATTCCATTTACACAAACTTGTTGAATTATCCTCAGATTTATAAATGTTGATATATCAGCCTCTTCTGAAATATTTCTGTTGTACATTTATTTACTTTCATGAAAATCAAAGGAAACTGGAAAATGTTTAGGTAATGGAAACATTGGAAATAATGAAATATTTTTAAGATTTTATTTATTTATTTGAGAGGCTAAGTTACAAAGAGAGAAAGGGGGAGACACAGAGAAAGGTCTTCCATCTGCTGGTTCATTCTGTAAATTGCCAGAGCTAAGCCTTTCCAAAGCCAGGAGCCAGGAACTTTATCTGGGTCTCTCACATGCATGGAAGGGCCCAAGCACTTGGGCCATCATCTACTGCTTTCCCAGGCCATTAACAGAAAGCAGGATCAGAAGAAGAGAAGCCAGAACACGAACCAGTGCCCGTATGGGATGTCAGCGTTGCAGGTAGAGGCTTAGTATACTACGCCAAAGTGCTGCCCCAGAGTAATATTATTGATAAAACATTTATTCAATTCTGTGTGCACTTGTGATGCATATAAACAGATTTAACCTCATGAAAATCCCAGAAACTCTGGAAGGCCTGAAGATGCACAGTCTCCTTAACAAACAGTAAGCCCTGATAATAAAAGAGCCAGCCCATCCCAACTTGAGTGACCCAAGTAGAAACCCATTTAAGATGCAATTATAATACATATGAGATCCTGGTGCTCTAATAAATCCTGAAACATATTTCATGGCCAGCACCAAGTCGAGGGTCTTTTCATGTTAAATATAGAAACATGTACTGTTAAGGGTGAGAATTTTCTGCTTGGCGTGCTTTTATTTGTCACCCTATATTTATACAATAGTGGCCAGGGTGGTGGTTGATAAAATGTTTAAGGACTTGCCTTGCCATCAGTTAGCTAAGTAAACTTATAAAGAGCCCAGAAATTCTCCTGTTACTGCAGTAGTCTATGAAAGATGGATTAAATGATTTCCAATGCCTTTAATGGATAAACATTCCACTAGTTCAGTAGTATTAGAATACTAAATAAAATGAAAACATTGTCCTGTGGTATATTGTGTAGAATATAATTAGTGATTCAGATAAAGGTTACATACAGAAAGAAAAGTATGAATTTTTCCCAAGAAATGATTGACAAAATGATGTGAAAGCAAAGAGTTGCCATGATAAAAAAAAAAATTTAAAAAAAAAAGAAAAAAACCTTGCAAGGTAGTTCTCTTGTCTTCAGAGAGAAAGAGAGCCCAGACAGGTCTGTTTGAGATATTATTGTTGGGAAATAGGTAGCCAGGCAACTGCTTGAAAAGCCACCAAAGGGAGCCTTCTTCAAAGTGATGGGCGCATCACTGAGATAATCCCTGGTTTAGCCTTTGACAGGCTTACATCTCAGCATTTGCTTCTGTTTGAGCTATTATGTGCTGACTTCAGCATGGGAGCACCGAAATTGGGGCATGACTATACATTTCATTATCGACTGCTCTCCTAAGCCTTGGGAAAATAATAATATTTTTTTAACAATCCCATACCTGCCAGGAGTACACAGTAGATAATCAAATTGTCTTCTTAGATTATTCACTTAAAAACAAAACCTGGAATAAAGCATTTTTCACATGAACAGTGCTGTGATTTTAACAATGAAGTAAGACTGACCTAAATGCTAAAATACTGTGCCAACTGGTAAAACAGCATTTTGTGCTCTTTTAAAATGAGGCTAAATAGTCATATTTTTACTGTACCTTGGTTTCAAAAGCAATCTTCTTTAGAAAATGTCATGAAAGTCAATGAAAGGATTGGATGATATTATTCAATGTAATGTTTTAAAGTCAATATTATTATTGTAAGATAATCATACATAAGGACTGTTACTTTGTATTAGCTTAACAAACATACAGAGAGTCCTAGTAGTTAGGTTCATTATAGTTAAAAGATGGAGGGATAATGTGAGCTTATTTCCATATTGTGCACTGATACTTGCTGTTCTGTTGAAAGCCAGTGATCATTTATTTTTCCAATTAGAAGATACTGAGATTTTCCTCAAATTAGACAAGATCAGGCACATTCAGCGTGATACGGCTGTAGACAATCCCACTCAAATTAAAAGAATACATAAGTGAATGAGGACTCTGAACTGAGAAGCTTGGCTTTAGTGATGAAATAATTGAATTCTATTAGAATAAAGTAATGGAGTTGTAATAGAATTATATAATGACATAATTCCATATGTTAATAATGCTATTTTAACACACTAATGTGTGATTTATTCTATAGAAGTCGGTGGAATTTACAAGTTAATCTAGATAATCCAGATGTATTTAAGTCAGTTGTGAGACAGTTGGAAAGTAAAAGTAGGCAGCTGAATGTTGTGTATATTATAGTGCTGGAGCAGTATTAGTAGTGGCGATGAGGATGAGGATAATGACAAGGAAAACTTGGGGCAAGTAGAAAAGAAAGATATATTCTATGTGTTACACATTTTCCTTAAGAGATTTTGCAAATATGAAAAGAGTTACTCCTCACAAAAATCATGGTGAAGCTGTATTATTATTAGTTACATTTTACATTTAGGGAAACTCAACAGAGAAATTTACCAGCCCAAGGTTAAATAGTTAGTGTACAGTCCCTTTGACAATCAGGGTATTTCTATAGAATGTGAATGTCAAGGTTTCAGGAAATAACTGAAAAGTGTTGATGATTTGTATCACTAAAATGTCTACAGTAACCAAAAAGAAATGGATATAAAATGTTATACAGTAAGGGGAGGGGGAGGGGCATGACTGCAGAGACTGGATACAACCCATCTAAATGCTGGATGTGAACCCTAGCCGCCTCTGACAATCTAGAAATCCTGTCCCATTCTTATCACATCATTCAAATTAGGGGAAAATCTGAAATCCGGATTTATAAGTGAAACCTCAAGGTTATTAAACAGGGGGCTGGCATTTTGGCACAGTGAGTTAAGCCACTTTCTGCAACACTGACATCCCATATGGGCACCAGTTTGAGTCCCTGTTGCTCTACTTCTGATCCAGCTCCTTGCTAATGAACCTGAGAAAGAAGTGGAAGATGGCCCAAGTGCGCGAGTTACTGCCACCAGTGTGGGGGACCTGGATAGAGTTCCAGGCTCCCTGCTACAGTCTGGCCCAACCCTGGTTGTTGCTGCCATTTGGAGAGTGAACCAGAGGATGGGATATCTCTTTCCCTCAGTCTCTTCTTCTCTCTCACCTACCTTTCAAATAAATACATCTTTTAAAAAATATGAAGTAGTTGATAATTCATTGATTTTTAATATAAACTGTTAGATGGTGCTCCTGAGAACGTATCAATTACCGAGCCTGGAGCAGCCCAGGAATGACCAGTGCACAATCACGTGATTATTCAGAGACATTAATGCATTGATTTTCTCAAATTTCTTACAGTCTGAGCTCAAAATGAAAAACAGAGTATTAAATGTCTTTCACTCAGTGTTAATGTTCCTATTATCTTAGTGGTTTGACTTCATTGCTAAAATATTTGTTTTAAGAATAAATTTAGGGGAGTATAAAAAATCACAATTCAGCAGCACATTTTTAGTTTGCTGCCTTGGCTTTTATGCCCTAACAGTGTGAGGATCTCTAAGTTTATTCTGATGAACTTCTCATGGGCTCTGGCTATCTTGGTCCATGTCTTTTATACTAGATAATAAATATCACAGGAAAAAGGAAAAAAAATCTTCCCAATAAATAAGATATGAAACTATGTTAGAAACCCATATGGCAATATTAAATCCTTTTATCTGGCTATCTCAAGGTAGCAATTTCTTATAACAATGGCAAATACTGCGAAATGTCTCAACAAAGACTTCACACATAGACCAGGTGTTTTCTTGCTTGCCCGCTTCTTCCTTTGCTAAATTTCTTGCTTTTATCCCTATTCAACTTGCTCATATTCTGTGTTATATGAGTTGTTAAATATTATCATCCTTGATACCTAATCCATTCATAACGATTATTTTGGTGACAGATGTTACTTGGAACATAAGGAATGGAAATGTCAAAGGTAGAAAATATCCTGGGTAAAGTGATGCGAATGAAGAAGTCTCAACACCATGTTACCTGAGGAATACTTAAGTAAACTAGGGAGAAAAGAATGTTTAGGGGAAATATGGCTATTCTGAAATTTCATAAGATGGCAATTGAAAAGCATGAGTGTTTAACCACTTTGAAAGCTTATGCTAACTTAGTGTGGAAGCTATTGCAGGTGGCATTCCTTTTATTAAGTAGAAAATCTCTCCATGAAGAGATCTACCTAAAATGTATCCAAACCTAAGCTGAATGTGGTATAGAGAAAACCACTGAATTGACAGCACTTGAAATGTGTGCTGTTTCTCCAAAAGTCTAGAGCAGATCTTGTAATATAAAGTAGTGTCATCATTTCAGGTAATGTTTAGGGCATTATAGAGGATACCATTTTGTCTACAGTAACTAGAAACACGACATTAATAGAGACCCAAGATTTTTTGCTAGGTAAAGTATGAATAAATGTCACATTCTCTTGTCCTGTTTAGCTTGTTGTCTCAGTAATTTGCTGAATAACAAGCGATTGTGCAACAAAACCAATAATATGTAGGGGAAAAAATTAAGAAACATCACATTGTTTTCATAAATATCTCCCTCTAGTATATATCTCAGAAATTAAATTGCCATCAGTTATATAAAGAAGTCTAATTTTTAAGTTCATGATTATTCATGTTATTTTTCTCTTTGGTTCTTCTATAAAACTATTGAAAAACATGCATTATAACTTTCTTAAGCACTCTGAACCTGGTACTATTTTTTTTAAAGACTTATTTATTTGAGAGGCAGAGTTACAGAATGAGAGACAGAGATAGAAATAAGTCTTCCATCCACTGCTTCACTCACTAAATGGCTCAGTGAGTGGAGCTGGGCCGCTCTGAAGCCAGGAGCCACAGCTTCCTCTAGGTCTCCCACATGGGTGCAGGGGTCCAAGGACTTGGACTGTCTTCTACTGCTTTCCCAGGTTATAACAGAGAGCTGGATCAGAAGTGGAGCAGCCGGAACATGAACTGGTACCCATTTGAGGTACTGACACTGCAGCGACTTAACCTACCACGCCACAGTGCCAGCCCCAAATCTGGTCATATTTTGTGAAATACATGCTGATCTCACTATTTTAAGCCCTTATTATTGGAAAGCTGTGACAATTATCTAAGAAAATCAGACAATATTAGTCTAGAAAAATCTTATTCTAAATTAGGTGGTCAGCATTCACATGTCTCTTTGCTTTCAGTATACTGGACTGGCTTGAATTATATTACAAAAGAACTTGGAAGAAACTGTTGACATTTCAGTAGGGCATGTTCCATGCTTGTGTTAAGAAAATTTTAGTTTATTGTAGAATATCCTAATAATCATCTTCAAAATAAGTACATTTCAAATAACTACACAAATACTTTGCAAATGAGGTAGAAATAAATTTCCATACAGTTATATATAATGCAGCTAAGCATTATGGACCATCTTTATGAAGAAAATAACATAGACACCTTTGTAAGCTTAGTTTGTGGCCCTGAAAATTTTAGTTGCAACTATTATTCTCTACAGATTTAAGCATGTTGTGCTTCAGTTTTCACCAGTTGTCAGAAAATGAGATCAGTCTTACCTGTAAGCAAATTGATATTGATGCCTTTTGTCCTAGAAATGTGCTTGCATGTTCTTAATGTTTTATGTAGATTCTTTTGTATTATTGGCTTTTTTTTTTTTTTCAAATTATTTTGCCTGGAGAAGAGAGTAAGAAAGAAGGGATCAATTTGAAAAAGGTAGAAAAAAAAACTCTGATTTAGGTTGAGTATAATTTGGATTACTTGAAAACATATTTTCCCCTATCTTTATAAACAATATGATTGGTAAATTTACAAATGTATCATTTAAGGTATAATACATGATGATCTGATACACACACACACACACACACACATTCTGAAGTGATCATTTCAGTCAATTTAATCTATCCATAACTTTACATAGTTGCCTTTTTTTAATGTTTTATTTTGTTGTGTTTTGGTTGTAAGAACATTGAAGATCTACTCTCCCAGCAGATTTCAAGCATATAATATGTTATTATTAACTATAGCCACCATGTTGTACGTTAGATATCCAGAACTTATTCATCTTAGAATTTGAAAGTATTTACCTTTTGACCTTCCATTGTCTTCTTTAAATATGTTTACTTTTGTTACAAAAATGAATTAGGGAAATAAGGATATGGTGGTTGCAGTTATATTTCAAGTTCCCAGTCTTTTCCACCGGTTTCTTTATGGCCATCACTAATTTTTCTACTTGAAAGTAGAGAAATATGAACACACACACACGAAGGGTATTTTTCATCATTAACTATTTTGCCTAACATTGACAGTGGACTGCTGTGCTGGGAAATGAGAGGAAACACATTTGATTGAGTTCAGCATGCTAAAAACCGATTGTGTGACTTTATTTTCCAAGGTCTTTTTCTTATTTATTTCCTCACAGAGTTGTATAGTTTAAATTGGGCAGCTAGTTGTCAAGAGTACTAGGCATTATGAAGTGACCCCTGTAATTAGGTAGCCAGTGGGTGATCTCAACTCCATCACATTCTATAATATTCTGAGGTATGTTTCAAACTCTGTATTTCTGTTTCTTCCCTATATGTATTTCAGCTCCGTCACTGCAGTTCAGTAATACCTCCTCTTTGGCAGTAAACTGGACATTTTGAAACATATTTCCAAAGTGAATTTGAAAACTTTTTAAAAAGTATTTGCTAAGTATATTTATAATCTGTAAATTCTGTAAATTTCCTTTTATATTTCTTTCGTGTGACCCTTACTACCATGGATTAAACCACACTCTTCCCAAATTATAACCATTGGAAGAAAGCATTTCAAGTAAAAGAAGACGTTAATTTTTTTTTGATAAATTTCAAACTGAGAAGAAAACTTTTACATTTAATTAATGAGAATTCAACTGTTTAAAAGTTTGATGAGTTTGGAAACATATACTTACGTAATCTGATTCCATATCTAAGGAGGGAAAAACGGACATTTTAGTTTCATTAAAGCAGAAATGACCAAAAACACTGGCCACAAATTTGCTATTAAAGATAACCATTTTTTATTCAACAGAAATGGGTTTTTCTCTGGGTTTAAATGACCTGCAGCATTTATAGAATTGGCTGCTGTTCTCAGTCAGAAGCTAGGCTGTGCAAAGTCAGAATTCTCTTCTGTATCTGGTACGAAGATTGTGCTTAGTGTTTAAATAAAATAAAAAGAATTAGGTAGAAAATTAGAATATATGGAAGGTTGAATGATTTGATCCTGTGACTTTTACATAACTCAGGAGGGAAATAACCCAGTTCCTCGCCACTTTGAGTGGAAAAGCAAGTCAAAACCACAGAGGCTGAGGACTTTCTCTACATGGATTTTCAAAAGATTTGTGCAAAGATGCCTCAGAAATTCACAAAGACCTGGATAATATTGGAAAATCTTGTCTTTTGAAGACAAGACAGAGCTGCCTGATACAACAATGCCATCTATCGGCTTCCCAGGAATGGCACTGACCATAGCTAGTTTGGATGTCTGCAAGGGGGAATAGTTAGCAGCTTGGAACATGTGAATATAAATTAGATGATCAGATGATGTTTCACATGCTTTACTCTAGAATGTGGAGCTAGAAATGATGCGTATACTATATACATATAATCAGAATGTGTATTTTCAGAAAGGATTGAATTATATTTAATCTGTCACCATAGCCATAATGTGTATCAGTTTGCTTACCCACATCCCTGACACTCTCCCTCCCCTTGGTACTGAAGATGAGCTGTCCTACCATCATGTTTTCACAGAAGCTGAGTGTTGTCTTCCTGTGGACTGGTAGGGGTTGCACAGGAGGGTGTGTTTCCATCAGAACAGACAGCACTCTCTTCTTTCAATGTGTTTCTCATGCCTTTGCGTCCCACCCTCTCAATCCCAATGGCTATTGTGCTTTTGAATAAGGCTTAGAAAAAGCACACAGGACTGGAGCTTTTCTCAGTTGCTCTGAATCAGTTCTACTTCCAGATGCCATAACCCAAGATGTGATAAGACAGTTTTTGGTTGCTTTCAGGAAAGAATAAAATCTTTGATGGTAATCGTGTTCGTTTGTTTGCCTTTAAACTTCATTAAAAGATGTGTCCAATAAAAGACAACAGTAAAATCTAATCATTTGGGGGGCCAGCACTGTGGTGCAGCGGGTTAAAGCCCTGGCCTTGCAGTGCTGGCATCCCATATGGGTGCCGGTTCGATTCCCAGCTGCTCCACTTGTGATCCAGTGCTCTGCTGTGGCCTGGGAAAGCAGTGGAAGATGGCCCAAGTGCTTGGCCCCTGCACCTGATGGGAGATCCGGAGGAAGCTCCTGGCTCCTGGTTTTGGATCAGCTCAGTTCTGGCTGTCGCAGCCAACTGGGGAGTGAACCAGCAGATGGAAAACGTGTCTCTCTCTCTCTCTCTCTCTCTTTCTCTACCTCCCTCTGTAACTCTGTCTTGCAAATAAATAAAATAAGTCTTTAAAAAAATCTGATCATTTGAAAGACTAGAGTCTAGGTTAACAAAACATGTGCCCAATATTTACATGCATTTCAGAAAATATACAGAGCGCTCATATCATTTCAAATAATACTGACATTAAGCTCATAAGAGTAATAACCCAAAAGCAAGGAAACCAGAATTGCCCACCTAAAATGCAGCTAGAAATTAATGAAACAAAAGCTGTCAATATGTTTTGTTCTTACATGTTGAGAAAATATGAAATAATAAGGATCTTGACAGGTGTTCTGTTGCATTTCTCCCTTGTTTCCTCAAAATTGACCAAGAAAGTAAAATAAAATAATTGGTTTAAAACTTCTTATATTTATTTTTTAGGCTGGTGAATGTACATGTGTGAGAGTTTTTGAGTAATTATTGGAAATAGAAAGTTTGTGCTATATTACCTTTTGAGCAGCAAAAATCTATTTAATTTTATACATTTAAGTTGATGGTTCAAAGTCAGTTCATCTGACACTTGCTTATTAGTAATTTGGCTAATTGATTTTCAAATTGTAATTATTACAATGCCATGTAAGTGTTTACTGGAGGACAATAAAGTTTTTCTTATTTTACACTAATAAGGCTGTTTAAAATACTCATAATACTGTTTTAATAAATATAAGAAGTAAACCATTATTACAACTAATTCACTTGCCAATAATTAAACAATTCTCAGGAAAAAAATTGAACTATAATCTATCACCAGTTATGGCATAGTTGGCTTAATTCAACTTAAAGTAAGGTTCTTTACTATTGAGAAGTTTCCATTTTTTTGGTTCTAATGATGAATACTGTGAATCACAATTGCACATCTAAGTCTAGGCAAGGGCATGCATTATTTAACTACTGTTTTGGATAGTGTTGGACTCTGAAATCAATCCTAGACAACATGTTGTAAGTGACTTTGGTTAAGCAAACATTTGAGTCAAACTTTTGTGTCAAGAGGCCGTTTGTGGCATCTGCTCTTTGGACTGTGCCACGTGATCTAATAGAATCTAGATTAATCACTCATTGTTGTTATGTTACCTAGAAAAAAATCTTGCAAAGAAATTATGTTAAATTGTTTAACCATCTCTTCTTACTTTACAAAATATTTGCGGTAGTCTTCTGATGGATCCATAACCAGGTCAATTAGGGAATCTTAGCTATCGGTATTTGTTGGTGGGTTGAAAATATAAATAAGAGGACTCCTCAATATACTGGTTGGATAATGTAGAATGGCCACCTCTGCAAAGAAATATTTGGTAGTACTAACATCTGCCAGCTATTATGTTACATTATCAATTCATTTAATTCTCACCACAAGCTTCCTAAGTGGGTATGAGTATTACTACCATTTTGTATGTACTGAGCTAAGACTCAAAGCGAATTGATTTGACTAGTCTCTTAAGTTTGCTGCCTCAGTGTGCAATGGAGGTGTTGGGTACTTTATGCCTAAAGTTCCTAATCTATGACTCCAAACTTGGTGTGCAAGACATCTCCGAGAACTTGAATGCAGAGTAGCTCACTCCTGAGGGATCATTCGCATAATTCCACCAGTACTTCTTACCCAGCCCTTCCCTGGGAACCCAGAATTATTGGATGGTTTTTTTAGTTGTAGATTTGCTGGCAACTTCCTAGGTTTTGTTGTTATTGTTTGACATTGCCACATTTCTGTGTTACTTGAGAGAACCACCTGTTTGTTTAAGAAATTTTAGTAGTATATCCAAGGAAAACTAACTACATAAATAAAATTACTACCATTCTCATTGCCTAGGATAAGCACTTTAAAGATTTTTGTGTACATCTTTTCCTCTATTTTACATTGATTTTTAATTTCCATTATGGAGACACTCTATTTCTTTTTTAATGACTTTTGCTTTACAGGAGCAATTTCCTCTACCAGAGTTGAAAATTTTATATTCATGTGTCTTAAAATCCTCCTTTATAATTGAACATATTATTATTATTATTTTATTCTTAGTGTAAACAAAGTATTCTTGCTTCCCCAATAAAGTATCGAAATCACATATTTCAATAAAAGATGCTATAGTACATAAAAGGAAAGATATGTTCTCTTTTATTTTTTGTTGTCAAATATTGGTTTATAATTTCTCTCCCCCTATGGTTCAGGAAGCTTCCTTGCTAATTGCTCTTGTAGACGGAGAGTCATGTTAAGGAAGGCCGTTCTCTACCATATCAGTCAATTGACAATAGTCGTTGCAGCTCCAAGGACGCTCTCTTAGTACTTTTGCATTGCTGTAGTTCAGTGGTTTTCAGAACTGTCTGAATACCCAAATCACTAACATATTTAGCGTTTGAAAGACGTCCACATTTCAAGCTCTTCCATAAGCGTAGTCCACAAGGTATTCCTGAGACTTTAGCATCTAGAACCTCAAACTTATCCAAAGTTCACTAACTCACATATTATAGGGCTTGGCGCATAGTGAGTTCTGTAAATGTATGTGTTTTTAATTAGTAGAATTCTGGTAATATTTACCCATTCGTAGCATGTATAGCTTTGTTGTTTGGTGACCATAGTCTTTTATACAGAAATAAATTAGATATTAGTAGTGAATTTCCCCAGGAGTAATAGTGCCTTTTCAAAGAATTAATTTTATACTGTAAGTTTCCCTGATGTTTCTGAATTCATTGCAATATTGCATTTGCCATTTCCTTCACAATCTTTTGAGAAGGCTGCACAGAGATAAGAAGTTCAGGGGTATGTTCTGTACTTTTGCTAGTACCTTAAAAGCAGTTTTTGTTTTGTTTTTACTGACAATACAAATAAAACTTCAAAACTCTGTACCTCTCTGATAAAAGTTTGTGTATTTGGCAAGAAAATGCCTTAAGCACCTTGTTTTTACCACTTCAAAATATGATTGATAAACACAAAATACCACTCTCCTACATTTAAAGAGATGTCAACAGTCTCTGACTTTTTAATTACCCCTGAGAATCACCATGAATATTTTGGAGTCTATTTGAACCTATATCAGATAATGCTTATTAATACACTGTGCAGTGCAGTGCTGTATATAAACTGCCATGGCTACTTTAGCTCATTGTGCCTTGGTAAGGGAGTTTTTGAGAGTTGAAATAAGAGCAGTGTAATGGAACACCTTCATTTATGGCCACAACAGGTAAAATGCACCTGCTCATTTATGTGTTCTTCAAGAAGAGGAATATTGGTATACCCAGTGTAGCTGTAAAATTAGTGTATGGAAACTAATGTAAATAAGATACCATTATAGGTTTACCTGCCAATATAAAATCTAACTTTCATCTGTTTTTGCTCAAACCCTGGTTGATACCTGGTGGTGGTGGTGGTGGGGATACTATCTGTAATGTAAACTCAGTTGGTGATTATAAAAAACCATTGTTTAGATGGAAACTCGGAACATTCATCCATTGTAGTTATTATTGAGTTCAATCAGCTTGTTTCTTAATTTATTCAAGTGCTGGTATTCAACTCAAAATACATCTTCCCTGAAATGAAAACTTTTATGAAGAAAGTAGATCATTTGAACAAGAAAAGCAAGCAAGAAATGTAAATACATAAATATATATTTTAATATATCTGTGAAGTAAGATTTTCAAGGTGAAAAAAATTCATGAAAGTAACCTTCACATAAGCTGTCAGACTGAGATTTAGCATTTAACTTCAAAGGCATGCACTTTGATCACCTTGGAATTGTTTGCAGTCATTCTGAGACCATGTAAAAACATGTACTAGGCTGAGAAAGATTCACACTTACCCTAATATTGGCTCTGCTCCCCATAAAGCAAGCAAAGAAAGGTAAGGACATAAAGGGGGCATATCCATGATTTGCATGTCAAGTGGATACAGTGGAACATAAATCTGAAACAACTCATTTAAGCTATAAACTTATTCAATACACTCATCTTCAAGTCCAGCATTGGTGTATTAATTTAGAGAAACAAAACATTAGTGATAAACTTTACAGATTCCACCTAAGTCTGAGAAAGCTCAGGAAAACCTACACTTTGACTTCTTTTTTCATTCTCACTAATTTTCATAAATGTGTCATGGAAAATGGAAACTGAGAGGAAGAGAAAATCAAACGGGAAGCCGTACCCTACCTGCCATTTTTTTTCAATGTTGTTTCATTCATTGTGTTTTAAATTCACTTTAGCATGTCTTTTAGAAGATCATCATAGATCATAAAAATTTTAGATGGACTCTTACAACTCAAAAAAAAAAAAAAGGAGACTGTCATTCATATGCCCTGGTAACTAACTCACAGACACATTGAGCACCTTCCATAAATGCATAAAACATGGTCTGTTTTCTAGAAGTATAGAACAAGTACTGAAGCTTTTCTACTTGGGAGCAAGAGAAAAAAATTACCATTAAGGTCATTTGTTCATACACCCATGATATCAAAGGGATTGTTTAAGCTTTCTTTCTGTACTTACATATTTCTGTCAAATATGAATATGAGACATGAGTTGGTCCTTCTAGTAGTTAAGATCATTTACCTCCATTTCTTCCTTGCTGAGCTATATTTTATTGGCTATTTGCAGAACATTCTTATTTGCACTGAAAATGGAATCATTTGAGTTAAGTTTCCTATCCTACAACACTCGGAGGCTGATTTCAGTTATTAGTGTATAGCTTGGTGTACATACACTTCAGCTTGCCTCTCACATTGATGCTGTACAAATTGAAAAGGTTTGAACCTATGATTTGGAGCAAAAGTGTCAACAAAAGCATTTTTGACAAATACTAGGTATGTAGCAATTGTGATTTTCAACTATTTTTACTTTTAAAAATTATCCACTGATTATATGCTACCTCTTACATGCAATTGTCTTTCACGTTCCTAAGCCATTTCAAATGTTGTCACAGGCACAGCATACTGGCTAAGGATGAAGGGACTGTACTTAAGTGGACCTCTTGACTTCTAAATTATATTTTTAATCATGGATAGAGTTGATACGTTCATGCTGTGGAATTTAACTATGTATGAACTTATAAAACTTAGTCAAATGAAAACTGAACCTCTAAATCCACTTTAGTCAATTTACTACAAGGAAATCAATTTTCTTGTTGAATATAGGTTGTTAGAAAGACTGGAAGATGCAAGGAATTTCAGTTATCCAACTAATACTTGATGAGCATTCTGTCTAGTTCTCTCGCCTTGCCCTCTTTACTTTTCCCCTGTAGTGTCCTCTCTGTCTCCAGAATTCCTGCTCTGTCCCTTTTAGTGTCCTGATAGACATCCACGTTTGACCCCTTCCCTTTGTTCTTCTGCGTTTCTTCTGCTGTTGGTGTTCTACATTGTTGTGACACTGGCTCTTGTGCTTTAAACGTGTTCTGCCTCATGGTTACCTTGTTTACCTTAGGTGCCAATACATTGCTTTTCAATCCTTATAATATATTGTTGTTTAATGTTTCATTTCCAAGTTTCTTATTAGAACTTTGTAACTCGAAGTGTAGCCACTTCAGCATCACCTAGGGACTTATTAGACATGCAAAACCTTAGTTCCTACCCCAGTCCTTGAATCAAAATCTGCAATTCACGGGCCGGCCTTGTGGCATAGTTGATCATGCTGCCATCTGCAATACCAGCATCCTGTATTGGCATCAGTTCCTCCTGGCTGCTCCACTTCTCATCCAGCTCCCTCCTAATGGGCTGGGAAAAGCAGCAGAAGATGGTCCAAATGTTTGGGGCCCCTGCCACCCACATGGAAGTCCCTGATAAAGCTCCTGGTTCCTGGTTTCACCCTGTGCTGGCTGTTGTCATCTTCGGGAATAAATCGGTGGATGGAAGCTCTCTCTCTCTCTTTTTCTCTCTCTGTTAACTCTGACTCAAACTAAATAAATAAATCTTTATTTTAAAAAAAGTAATCTGCAATTCAACTAGATCCCGAGGTTATTGGAATATATCTGAAAGTTTGAGAAGCACTGAGTTAGAATACAATTTCCAGGGCCGGCACTGTGGTGTTGCAGGTTAACACGCTGGCCTTAAGCGCCGGCATCCCTTAAGGGCGCCGGTTCTAGTCCTGGCTGCTCTACTTCCTATTCAGCTCTCTGCTTTGGCCTGGGAAAGCAGTAGAAGATGGCCCAAGTCCTGGGTCCCCTGCACCTACGTGGGAGACCTGGAAGAAACTCCTGGCTCCTGGCTTCGCATCAGCGCAGCTCCAGCCATTGCAGCCATCTGGGGAGTGAACTAACGGATGGAAGACCTTTATCTCTGTCTCTACCTCTCTCTGTAACTCTCTTTCAAATAAATAAAATAAATATTTTTTTAAAAAAAGAATACAATTTTCATAAACTAAAGTAGCATTAAAAAGTTTACAGAAGTGTTAGTTATTTGGTTTTTGAAGGAGGAAAATACTAAAAAAAGTCTTTTTTTTCTTTTACAATGGAAGCATGTAAGAACAAAAACATCCTTCTTAGGTATTTAATACTGTTCCTAAAACTTGAAAATCTGATGGTGTTGGCATTCCAGGAATATTTTTAATCAGTGCGTATTGCAAACATTATGATTTATCACATGTATACCAACTAAGAATAGAGGTTAAAAACTAAGCTTCAGTTATTTCCTTCAAAATCTTAAGGTCATGAATTATAGTGTATTCATAACTGGGTGATAAAATAATGTTTGGTTATCAATAATTACAATTATAGACTGATTGTGGAAAGTTTACTACATGACAGGCTGTGTGCACAATGCTTTACAGAAGTTAGCTTATTTTGTCTTTACAACAGCATTACTAAATAGCAAAATTTTAGTTGTCATTTTCAGTAGAGGAAACTGAAGTCAAGTTTAGAAGGCTGATAAGTGACAGAGCTCATTTAAACCCAAGTCTGTCTCGTACTAGAACTCCAATCCAAAAACCCCAGGTTAATGCTGCCTCCCTTACTGCATAAAATAATTTGGTTTCTAGTAGGACTAGTGATAAAAAAGAATAATTGTATCATAATATCAACAAATTGTAGACATTTGTGGTTTTTAATTTCTTAAAAAAATTTATTTATTTATTTAAAAAGCCAGAATTACAGAGAGATAGTGAGATCCTCTATCCAGTGGTTCACTCACCAAAGGACCACAACAGCTTGGGCTGGGCCAGACTGATGCCAGTAGCCTGGAAATCTATCTGGGTCTCCCATGTGGGTGGAGGACCCAAGTACTTGGGCTGTCTTCTGCTGCTTTCCCAGGTGCATTAACAGGGAGCTGGAATGGAACTTGAGCAGCCAGGACTCAAAGTGGCACCCATATGGGATGCCAACTATGCAGGTAGCAAGTTTAACACACTGGCCCCAAATTATACTTTGGTAAAGCCTTAAGAAGGAGATGTTGGAATTTCTTTTTTTTTTTTTTTTCAAAAAAAAAAACCATTTATTTAATGAGTACAAATTTTGTAAATACAACTTTAGGAATATAATGATTCTTTCCACCATACCTGCCCTCCCACCCCACTCCTACCCCAGCTACTCCTCCCTCTCCCATTCCCAGTCCCATTCTCCATTAAGATTCATTTTCAATTAACTTTATACACAGAAGACCAGCTCCATACTAAGTAAAGATTTGAACAATTTACACACACACTCACACAAAAATTGTCTAACTTTATTCTCATAATACAACTAACTCATCGAGGACAGAAGTCCTGCATGGGAAGCAAGTGCACAATGACTCCTGTTCCTGATTTAACAATTAACACTATTACATATGATGTCAGTGATCACCCGAGGCTCTTGACATGAGCTGCCAACACTGTGGAAGCCTTTTGACTCCATGAACTTCATCAGTATTTAGACAAGACCATAGCAAAGTGGGAAATTCTCTCCTCCCTTCAGAGAAAAGTACATCCTTCTTTGATGGCTACTTCTTTCCACTGGGGTCTCAAAGAGATCCTTCATGTAGGACATTTTTTCCATAGTGTCTGGGCTTTCCATGCCTGAAATGCTCTCATGGGCTTTTCAGCTAGACCAGAATGCTTAAGGGCTAATTCTGACATCAGAGTGCTATTTAAAGCAATTGTCATTCTATGAGTCTGCTGTGTAGACTGCTTCCCATGTTGGAACATTTCCTGCTTTTTAATTCTATGTATTATTTTTACCAGACACTTGATCCTATTTATATGATCTCTCTAACACTTAATCCTATCTGTGTGGTCACTTTAACACTTAATATGCATTTTTACCACCCAGATTAATGAGATTTGGGGTCCCATGACAAGTCTAAGGGTACAGTTTAAAACTTGAAATTTCTTTTAATAATCACACTGGAATGAGTAATCTGTCTTTATTTTAATCTTTTTGCATTAGACACATTCAGGAACTTCTGAGATCCTCTAAACCTTGCCCTCACATATTATGAATGAATAGTCTTAATTGTATAAGCTTGTAATTATTTGCAGATTAGTTTCTCTCCCTCCCAGTATTATGTGGCAGTTAAATTCTTAGTTGTGAAGTCAAATTATCTATGTTCCATTCTGGCCTCGATGTTACTAAACAATGTAACCTCAGATGTGTTAGTCTTCTCTACTTCACAGGTGTCTTCTTTACAATGAGGTTTAAGAGATAAAGTGAGCTGCTTAACACATTGCCTTACAAAATTTAAGTAAATAGTGCCTATTAATATTAGATTTTGAATTCTTGAGAATACAGATTTAAACATATGCGTCCTTGTATGTATCAATTTTGTATTATAAGGAGCAATTTGGAAAATGTGCTCTGCTAGGAGTATCAGAAAATCTGTTGGTGATAAAGGCACCTTTTTCTCATAGAAAAAGAAATCCTAGGGCCAACACTGTGGCTTAACAGGTAAGTCAGCCACCTGTGACACCAGCATCCATTTGGGTACTGGTTCAGGTCCTGGCTGCTCCACTTCCAATCCAGCTCCCTGCTGATGGCTTGGGAAAAGCAGTGGAAGATGACCTAAGTTCCTGGGCCCCTGCACCCACATGGGAGACCCAGAAGAAGCTCCTGGTTCCTGGCTTTGGCCTGACCCAGCCCTGGCCAATGCAGCCATCTGGGAAGTGAACTGGCAGATAGAAATTTCTCTCTCTGTGTGTGTGTGTGTGTGTGTGTGTGTTTCCCTCTCTCTGTCACTCTGCCTTACACATAAATAAGTAAATCTTAAAAAAGAATAAAGAAATTCAGAGGCAAGCATTTGATTACTGATGTGCTACTAAGAATTCAGATTTCTTCCATCTTTCAACTCTGTTATTCTTTTAGTTTGAAGGTTTCACTCTCATGTTTACAGAATGGCTGCAATAAGCCAGGTACGCACTTTGCATTCATGGATGGGCAAAAAGAGAACATGCATGGGTGATAGTGGGGAATGTTAGCTGCATCTGAGTATGCTAAAATCTGTTCTGGTCTTCCCATCAAAGGATTTCTGCTTCCATCATCTTGGCAAAAACTTGGTTATATAAATATTTCTGGCTGCAAGAATGTCATGGAATGCAAATACTTTCACATTCTAGCCTCTATATAAGTGAAGATAATGGAAAAGGTGGTCTTGAATGACTTGAAGTAACTGTGCCATAATACTACTGTGATAGTCATTAGTCAGCCACTCAATGAATCAAAGAATAAAATCAATATGGAACCCTTTAATAAAATGCGGTGCAACATGGCTTTTAAAATAAAATGAAACACTTATGCATTTAAATATGAGGATCCTTTTACTCAGTATTTTAGATAAAGTGTTTGAAGTAAGGAATGAAACTTTACACAGATAATGTATTTTGGCAGCATTGCCATGGTAACAGGAAAAAAAAATTGTCCCCAGAACAGACCCTGAAGAAAACTGCTCTTTGCAAATACTAGAGATGTTTATGCTGCTACAGATAATCACTGAAGTTGCTGGAAATTAAAATGTGCAAAGAATAAATACAAACCTTTTTTCTTTCTTGCAATGTTGACAAGATCTTGCTTCTTTTTTAACCTCCTTAAACTTGATGCCAAATTTTCCAACTTCTTTTTTAGCAATGTTCCTGAGACAGTTTAGTTATCACCATCTCAATCTCAGTCGTAACCCAACGATTTCTGGTCAGTAGTGGATGTGTGACCTCAGGAAATTTTTATCAGGCCGCTTTGCCTCTGAGCCTCTTCCTTGAACCTGGACGGGTTCATAATGCTGCTGTATGCTTCCCACTCCAGGTCTGTTAATCGTCTGTGGATTTTTTAAATTCAAAATGCCATCAATAGGCTGCACCAGCTGCCTGATGAGTTCACTGCCCTTCTCCTTTCTGGATCTTTACAACCTCACATTCATGAAGATCTCATCATTTCTATCTACAAATGTCTCCTCATTCTATTTTGAAAGAAATATCCTATACCTACAATGTATTTAATCAAGGCAAATTGTAATTCTTCTACAAACTTAACTAGAACCAAACTGAATATATGTTAAATTTTTATTTCAATTCTTTCTTGCTTGTCAATATGACTATCAATTCCCTGATTAAATCACTAGTTTGTATATTAAGTACTTTTTGAGCATAGAATATGTGCCAAACCTTTTGTTAAGTATTGGATTTATGGCGATAAAATTTAGGATGTGTTCTTAAGCCAGTCCCAATATACTGGGGAAGAATGATTCTATGATACGATTAGAATAGCTTCTAGCTTTTTGAACATTTTGAGTTGCAATTGACCAGCCCTTCTCTCTCCCTTTCTATTATTCATCTTCCACACACACACTCACATGAAAACCTATTCATATGCATGTACACATGCAACATAGGTATGAAAGTTTCTGAAGGACAAAAATGTGCTAATTTTTCCTATTATCATTTCATTTTCTTTCACAAGAACTTACTGGAATTTTAATAAAAATTATTTTTTGAAATATATTCTGGGGAAAATATACAGAAGAATTGAAATGGACTAAGAGAGGCTAAATAATTTTCTTGCTTTGGAAGGAAACAATGCAGCCGTATATGATGAAAAATACATCTTCAAATTTCAGAAATTAAAAATTATGGACATACGGATATAGTGTGATGTTGGTACATAACTTGGTGACAGAATGGAAGTTTGAGCATATTCTATGCAGAGACAAAATATGATTAAAGCTAGTTCCCTGTTTTTTCATTATGCTATGTTCTTCAAAAGCTACCAAAATTGTACAAAAGTATCAGTTGATAATTTCTAGTTATACAGAATTCTGCTCTTCCATATTTTCTTGTTACTCTTCTCTTTGACTTTTCCTTTGAAAAACACTTTCAACTGTTCAACTATTATGTGTACATTGTTTCCCCCCCCCCCCCATGGAGGAGTAACAAATCCCATAAAATAGTTATAACACAGGATTTCAGTTCTTGGTCAAATGACTTCTTTTTCCACCTTTGGGGAAAAATGTTAATGATACATTCTTTCATAGGAACATCTGGCTACTGAAATTAAGCTCAAAAGAAAGGGTTTTTGTCTTCTTTAAGAGAAGTGCTTTTCCCCTTCCATAATAAGGTAATCTTTTTAGTTATCTGAAAATTCCCAAGAAGTTAGAATCCTTGCAAGTATTTGAATCATAAATGATTTGTTCTCTGTTGGCTCTAAGAGCTCACTCATTGGAATTTCAAAACCTTTTCTCTTTATTGCTGAAAGCATTTAATGTATGCAAACTTACATTTGGCTTGAGAACATTTTTAAAAATAAACTTTTCAAATTGGAATGTTCTTACTGAATTCAGGCTTTTATGATGTTGTTTGATTTGGCATATGTTCCTTGTGATATCTGCATTGAAAACACTTTGCATTTGAGAGACTTTTCCTGCCTTATTGGGACATTTCAACTCAATTTGTAGTTATCAGTAGGAAAAGAAGGAAAACATTTCCATCCAAAAGAGGTTTCAGTAGGGTTTAGCAGTAAGTGATGTAAAAAGAACAGCAGCAGCAAGCTTGAACTTTTGCCCAATTTTTTTTAGAACAAAGAAATATTACAAGATTCTTTTTTGCCTTTTTTATGAATACACAGAAGAGGAGGCCTTCCTCTTTTATTTGAAAGTATATCAGTCTTCCTCCAGAAATTTTTTTTTCTGTCATACCTGGTCCATTTACACTCGGAGTAAGATTGAGTTTATTACAAGATATTAGCTGTAATGCTAACATGTCGGTTACTGGATCAACACTTGGATCCACCACAATGAGCACATATCCATCATGATGCATTTGGCTTTAGATAATAGTGCATTTGTGGAAGTTCAGGCCATGAAGAATGTTATTGTTTACCTACAAGAAGCCCAAAAGTGGATGTTTCCATAGTTAGGAGGGTGCACATAGCATAGCATACATAAGACAGCTCCCCACAAATGCAACAAAGCTAGGGAAATAACTTTTTGTTAAAGAAACAGAATGCTATCAGTGCCCTAGAAACTCATTTTTGTATTTATACATGATAAAATCCTTTGTGCCTGGCTTCTTTTATTCAGTATTATGCTTATGAGATTTACCACGTGATATGTAGTTATACAATTGATTCTCAATAATGTGTAGTATCAGAGTGTAGGAAATGTGCTATAATTTATTTATCCGTTATACTGTTTGAATAGTTTCCAGTTTATGGCTATTAAGAATAAGGTCGGCCGGCGCCGTGGCTCACTTGGCTAATCCTCTGCCTGCGGCACCGGCACCCCGGAATTCTAGTCCCTGTCGGGGCGCCGGGTGCACCTCTTCCAGTCCAGCTCTCTGCTGTGACCCGGGAAGGCAGTGGAGGATGGCCCAAGTGCTTGGGCCCTGCACCTGCATGGGAGACCTGGCTTCGGATTGGTGCAGCATGCCGGCTGTGGCGGCCATTTAGGGGGTGAGCCAACGGAGCGAAAACCTTTTTCTCTGTCTCTCTGACTCTGCCTGTCAAAAAAAATAATAATAAAAGAATAAGGTCATAACAAGCCTTCAGTATATGAGCATTTCCCATGTCTTTGTGTAAACATCAGTACAAAATTCAACTTGACATGTATATCCAAGAGAGGAATTACCAAGGTATAAGGTGTGCACAGGTTGAGCTTCAGTGGACACTGACAATCAGTTTTCTAGAATAAGACCTTTTTTTTTTTAATTTGGAGGATCATCTTTTGAATTTTATAAATATATTCCCCAATCAGCCTGGGAAACTATAACATGTAAACTAAAACGTGTACAGTGAATTACATTTAGTGGAGAAGAAAATGTGCTAACTGTGGAAACAAAGAGTATATTTTTGTTAGTTCACAAGAGAACATATCTTCCTTCCTCCTTCCTCTTCCTTTTTTTTTTGGTAGAAAATAAAGTCCACTTATGAAACCTGAAGACTAAGTGCAGAGCAGATCATCGGAGATGACTCGAGCTATACAAAAACTGTTCTCTTTTTTTTGTTTAATTTCTTGATTTTTCTAATATAACGTTAAATCATCAAAGTTCACTGTATTGTATTCATACTATTGAATTAGTTTAGGACACCTGATCTTGTGGTAAGAAACAAAAAAGGTTTTGACGTAAGTTTAACAAATGGGTTTTCAGGCATCTGATTCTTGGCTATGTGTGGAAAGAAGACAGATACATCGTCATTTCTGAGTCTGAGGAAGTGCGAAGTGTCAGTTTTACTCAGATCAATTTAGCTGTAAATGAAAAACAAAAAAACAAACCCAAGTTCAGTAGTAGTCTTTTAGTTTTTTTCTTTGCTGTCAAAAAGTCTCTTTCAATGTCATTTAATTGAGAAAGTCAAATGATATTTAGAAACATTGGCTTAGAGAAAACTGCAGCACAGTTTGCTTTGATGAGATGGAAGAATAATTTCCGATATTAGATTAGAGTGAAAAGAAATATAAAAGTGTTTTACTGGAATATCTTTGCCTTTTATCCTTTAAGGTTTCATTGAACTATTATACAAATATTCCATTTTGTCTAAGATATTCCTCTAAGCAACTTTCTAAGCCTCAAGGCATTTATCTTACACATTGTGCTCTTCAGCAGTATTACCCAAGTCTTTTGTTTAAAAAATTAAAAAAGCCTTTAGTAAAATTCTTTAACTTTGAATTTAAGCCTGAACAACAACTACAAAGGAGTACTTAATATTGCTGCATTTCTTTATGTAGTGATCAACTCCTCCAATGCTTTTAATATCAGTGAGCCATTTTCTTGGATTTCTTTCCAAAATGAGGTTAAGGAAGAATGTGACATAATTTTATATGTATGTTCTGATTTTTGAAGAATATTTTGACTTTTGTTGGTCTAAGTATAGAAATTATCTCCTCCCATTCCCCTCTCCTCAATTAGCTGCCAATGGTCTGGAACTTAATGATTGTACCTCATGTGATTCTATTTGTTTGTAATCCTATATTCAACATTGTACTGAAGTCTGTTGAACATTGATAAGCCAGTTTTCATGCAGTAGGTCCTCAGAGAGCATTGCGCTAAAATGCTGTAAAGAGTGGGATTAGGTTTAGGTATTGTAAGGTGGTTTTGAGACATTTTCCTTGCGTCTGTTCTTCTGAAGGTGCCAAGTCAACCTGGCCTTGATTTAATATTGCTAAAATTGTAATGCTGAGCTGAATTGGAGCTTTGCATACTTCAAAATGAGTTTTTTTTTTCCTAGGAGTGATTTAACAAACAGTTCTATTTTTTAAAGTGCTGTGGAATGCAATGCACACATGGGACATTATTGTGTAGTTGCTGCGAGACACCAAGTTCTTTGCCAAAATCTCAAGTTCCTTTCATTGCTATTCAAGCTACACCTTCTTCTGTTATCTCTAGCCAGGATTCCAACAGCCTCATCTGATTCTGCTTTTATTTAGTAAGAATTGCTTTGTGGGCCGGCGCCGCAGCTCACTAGGCTAATCCTCCACCTAGCGGCGCCGGCACACCGGGTTCTAGTCCTGGTCGGGGCGCCGGATTCTGTCCCGGTTGCCCCTCTTCCAGGCCAGCTCTCTGCTGTGGCCCGGGAGTGCAGTGGAGGATGGCCCAAGTACTTGGGCCCTGCACCCCATGGGAGACCAGAAGAAGCACCTGGCTCCTGGGTTCGGATCAGCACGGTGCGCCGGTCGCAGCGCGCCGGCTGTGGCGGCCATTGGAGGGTGAACCAACGGCAAAGGAAGACCTTTCTCTCTGTCTCTCTCACTCTCCACTCTGCCTGTCAAAATAAATAAATAAAAAGAATTGCATTGTGTGTAATTTGTTCTCATTTGTACAGCATTGAAATCATCCTGCATCCTGTAAAGAGATAGCTACTATGAATCTTTGGACTCTACTTTTCCCATATATGTTGCCTATACATATGTATTTTTAAAAGTAAAGTGATACCATACATCATTATTTTTAAACTTGTTAAAATTTATTGTGTAATATTTCATATACAAAATAATATATTTTATATGTAATAGACGAAGAATAATGAACACTTATGTAAACACCACCATCTAGCTTAGCAGAATAGTGCTGATTTTTTGAAGCCCCACGTGTCTCCACCAAATGCCAATCTTTTCCCTCTTTTGCAAAGAGAGCTGCGATTCTTAATTCTCTTCCTTTAAAAGCACTGTTTCACTCTATACATATATATTTCTAAATAATGTGTTAGTTATCATGTGCTTTTTATCTCATAATGCATATAATCTTTTCTGACTCATTTATCATTCTATATTCTCCCTGAGGGTGAGTACAGCTGCAGTTCCATCAATTTATCAGTTATTTAGTATTTTATGAAATAAACGTGAGATTTTTGCTTACATTTTTGTTAATGTGGGGGTGCCTTGATTTCAGGTTTTTGTCTAGTAGACAGTATTCCTAGCAAAATCTTTGTATATGTGTCTTGGTTCTCATGAGGAAGAATTTCTTCAGGGCCAGTTATTAGCAGTGAAACTGATGACTCGTTAGACATATGCACAAGCTTCAAGGTGATGCCATGTTAATTTCCAAAATAGACCACAAATAACTGAAGGCATTAGTGTGCAAAAGTCCACGTTTCCACACTGTAACCAACTGTTAGTATTGTTTAAAGTTTTAATGAAATATGGTGTAACTTATTTTACATGTACCTAATTAGCGGTAATGTTGAGCCTCTTTTCACAAGAAATTATTCTCCCTCCCATTTGGTGTCATAATATTTGTCTGCTTTTGTGTTGTTTAGTATCTTCTTCTTGGTTCTAGGTTGTACTTTCTCTTTATTAATGGTACCTTTTAAAGATTCAAAGTTTCTAATTTTAAATATCAAATTTATTATTATTATGATTAGTGCTTTGAGTCTTGCTTAAAGAACTCTATTATACCATAATTCACACAAATGTTCCCCCAATATTTTCTCCTTAAATGTTTAAAACCTTTTTATCTTAAAATGAAAAATCTACCAGTAATTGAGTCTTTTGGTGATGTCAGAGTATTGTGATTTAATTTTCTTAATATGAACAGTTAATTGTCCCAACACTTTATAATGAATATTCTATTTCTTCCCTACTGAACAGAAGTTGCTACCCTTGTCCTATATCAAATCTATTAGCATAAAGCCAGCTACACTAACAAATATTTCCCCAAACTTTAGTGGCCTAACACTTTGTGACTGGTTTTGGTCAGTGTTTTCCTCCACTTCATCGTTAAGTGACCCAGGCTCCTGCTCTCTTACATCTGACTGCCCACTAAGGCCTTGTCATCTGCTGCATCCGGGTGGCAGATGGAGGAGGGAAAAGGTAGAGGAGACATGCCAACCTCTTAAACATGTTGATTAGTATGTGACCGTGATCACAGTTACCCTGATTTCATTGTTGAATGAAGAGGGTGCTAGGAAATATTCTCTGATGGAGAACAGCTTCTGAGGGTCATCTGTACAATACAGTTGTGTATAAATTTGGCATGTTTAGCTAACTAGCTCGGTTATATCAAGTAACAGTGTATATGCACTAGTTAAGTATGAATGTATATGCACTAGTATTCTTGCCTGGTAGGGCAAGTCCCTCTACTTTGATCTTCAAGCATGTTTCAGCTACTCTTTGTCCTTTGTGAAGTATCACAATAAATAATTGCTGTGTTAATTGGGAAGAACTCAATCTCCAGATCCACGTGGAAAGAATCAACTTAGCTACATAATGAGTCTGAGTACTTAGACGGTAGCGTTGTGTCTCCATTTACTTCCACTGATATAAATACCTTTCAGTATGCTTTACAGTCTTAGTCCTAAAGGTCATACATAACTTGTGTTAGATTTATTCCTAGTGATTTTTATTTTTGTTAATATTATAGCATTTTTATTAGTATGATGAATTCTAATCATTTGTCTACAAATTTTTGGAGGTGGTTTCTGGGCAATGTTATATATGAATAATAATTTTTTTAACTTTTATTTAATGAATATAAATTTCCAAAGTACAGCTTATGGATTACAATGGCTTCCCCCCTCATAACTTCCCTCCCACCCACAACCCTCCCCTTTCCCTCTCCCTCCCCCCTTCCATTCACATCAAGATTCATTTTCAATTCTCTTTATATACAGAAGATCAGTTTAGTATATATTAAGTAAAGATTTCAACAGTTTGCACTCACATAGAAACACAAAGTGAAAAATACTGTTTGAGTACTAGTTATAGCATTAGATCACACTGTACAGCACATTAAGGACAGAGATCCTACATGAGGAGTAAGTGCACAGTGACTCCTGTTGTTGACTTAACAAATTGACACTCCTGTTTATGGCATCAGTAATCACCCTAGGCTCTTGTCATGAGTTGCCAAGGCTATGGAGGCCTTTTGAGTTCACCGACTCTGATCATGTTTAGACAAGGTCGTAGTCAAAGTGGAAGTTCTCTCCTCCCTTCAGAGAAAGGTACCTCCTTCTTTGAAGACCTGTTCTTTCCACTGGGATCTCACTCGCGGAGATCTTTCATGTAGGGTTTGTTTTTTTTGTTTGTTTTTGTTTTTTGCCAGAGTGTTTCAGAGTGTTTACCTTTTCTTTCCTTGTTTAACTGAATGGAGATAGTGATGGCCATAATTATGTCTTCCTGAATTTAGTGGGAATTATACTTAGATTCCATAGGCAAATATAATATTTACTATATGTTTTTGTAAGGCATTGTATGTAATTTTTAATTTAGTTGAAAGGCAGAGAGAGAGAGAAAAAGGGACAGCACTTTCTTTTGGTTTGTTCTTTCTTGGTGTATCTTTCTCTGTACCCTCAAGCTTTCTGCTCTTTGTATTCAGGCATGTCTCCATTGCTCATAAAACATGTGTTACAAGACATAAAAGTATTTCTGCTTATCTGGGTAGATATTCTGTTGGTCTGTGCTTTTCTATACTGGAGAATTTAGATCATTCCTTTTTTAATGTGTATTTATTATAATTAATTTTGCACCTGGATTTAGTTTTAGCATCATGTTTTCTACTGTTGACATGGTTTTCCTTTGCTTCTTTTGTCATCTTTATTGCCTTTTGTTGAAGTGACTGGGTTTTATATACTCATTCTAACTTTGCCTCTTCTATTTGGGAACTTATGCATTCCTTCTGTTATTTTAGTGTTTAATTCATAGTAAAATTTTAAGGTTATTTTCAAAGGTTGGAACTAGTGAACTGTTTAATTTATCATCCCAAATAAATTGAGAAACTTTATGAGCAATAACTTGTCTTTCATCTTAACCTGCTATCATTTTCCTTAGTTGAGTTTTATTTTTATCCTTTAATCTTCATTATTAGAAATCATAGCTATAGTTTTATATCGTTAGTTTTACTTAGATTTACTCACAGATTTACTAAACTCTTTGGGTTCCATTTCCAAGATGCTTAATATGAAATAAGATTTTATCTATTGGGAAATAGATTGATTACAGATGTTTCTGAACTGAGGAAAGAAAAGACATGAGCAAAATGATACTTTTGGAATATTAACCTGGTATTGACAAGAAAATGGAGGGAGGAAGAGATGAGAGATAGAAACAGAAATTAAAAGCTACAGTCCAGTGATTTGGTACAATGATCTAAGCTTGTGGGATGATAAAGGAGAAAAGGCATAAGAAAAAAATAGTAAAATTCTCTGTGAAAGAAGAATACACAGGGTTTAACAACTGACTTCATCTGATGCGGTAAAGAAATCCAAAATGATGAGAATACATTAAATTGAGATTATTGAAAGATAGGTAGAAATATTATCAGGTGGGGAAGTTGGAGACAGGAACTGCTTTGAGGAGAAAGATGAACGACACCTATGTCATATACCAATGTTACACAGAGCATAAGAGGACCAGATATCACAGAGTCCTTTGTAGAGAAGTTAGGAGTGCTGAAACAGATATTACAGTAGTAAGTGTATAAGGGTGCTTACTGACGACAGATGTGGGAAAAGGCAAATGAAAGTGCTCTGAGTAATGCTGACCAGAGATGCACCAAAAATGTTCACATTTAGAAAGCCCAAGAAGAGTTAGCATTTGGGATACAGAAGTCAAGTCAGGGAGAATTATCTTTTGTGACTACCATCTGTATGTGGTACGGAAAGAGGTATTTCAGATCTATCATTTCATGAAAGTAACAAATGAGGAGGTAGTATGGTACCAACAGAGGAGAATGTTTCAAAAAGTGCAAGGTGTTCAGCAGTGTCAAATGATGCAGAAACACTTAGAGGAGAATGAGAACTAAGGGAGTTAGATTGTCTAATTAGGATGTGATTGATGAGTTTGCAGAGAATGAGGTTGCATGAAAAGAGACAGAAAACCAAGCTGTGAGGACTTAATATGGGACTGAATCCTGTGCTAGTGAACACTGAAATGCAAATAAGATTTAATAATCCAGTAGTGAAGGATTGGAGAAAGGCTGAGAGAAGACGCTTTTGATTTAAAATAGAAGAGATGAATTATTGATGAGAATACTCTATACATAATAGGCACTAAATAAATATTTATTGAATGAAAAACTAAATGTTCAGAGTTTGAAAGATAGGAGGCAGAAGGAAGGACAGATGAGCAATTGAAATTACTGAACTGATAAACTCTATGATTTAAAAATTCCAACAATATCTGTAAGACTCACCACTTTGTGAAATTGCACAGATAAAGCATAAACTTTGGACTTCTTGTGATTGTTTTTTGTACATGTTTTTTAGTGTACAGCAAGTGTAGGAAAATAAAGCAAGCATTGATAAAGCATTACTTGTGAAATGGTAATTCACTATCAATAACAATTGACATTTACCATTTAGAAGGCCAAAGGAGATGAATTTTCATAAAAGATAGGCTCTTACTTGAAAACATGGGTATATAAGTACACAGAAGAAGTGCTCCTTATGTAGTATTTTGTAGCTCATCTCAAATGTTAGCAGCTGCTTTTTATCTTTGGCTTTCAAAATTCATCTTTCTCAATCATAATGCCAAACATCTGATACAGATCCCACATGTCTGCTATTTGTTGTTCACTTAAACGTGTCTGTTGCTGATGACTTTTAAAGTCCCCAAAGCAGTTTTGTCCAGGTTGATTTTTCTCTATATCTCAGTGTTGCAGTAGTTATTGAAAGTGATTTCACTAACAAGATAAAAATTTGTTGACACATTTAAAAGGCTTACTCTCAAACAATGGATGGACTCAAATATCATCAACCATGCAAGGTGGGCTATCATGCCAAAAGTGCTGCACTTTTGAATTCTAATCTAAAGTCTAAAATTTGTATTTCCTAAATATTTGTCTTACTCATTCTATAACTTATTTGCATATGTATTTATTTTCTAAATATTTACTGAATGATTATGTTTTATATGCTTGCATAAATATAGAAGCGATGAAGTATTGGTAATAGTAATAACTCCCATCTGCTGATTGCTTAGTAAGTACCACGCTCTGATTGAAAAATTGTATAGGTATCATTATACAAAGCACTCAAGTAAACCTATGCAGCAAATATAATTGCCATTCCTATTTTGTAGAAGAGGATGAATAATAGAGCCACAGAGATGTTCAAATACTTTACTCACAGCTACAAAGCCAGGGACTTCTAGAGCTATTATAGTTCTGACCCCAGTATATACTCATTTATCTGCAAACTCTGGTTTTGGATTAATTGTAATGCAAAGATGGAGAAGTTGTGGGAAGAATTCCTATATCTAACTGTTTATTTTCCTGAATAAAAATAGATCAAAAGGAGCCAGTGTTGTGGGACAGCCTTGAATAATATAGTCAAGTACAGACATTCATGCATAGGTGGTAGTAGCATTCATTATTTGAGAGATTGTGTTTCGTATCAAATCTTTACTTTTTTAAAAAAGTGAGTTAGCTTTGAAAAAAACATATAATGAATAAGCAATATTGACATTAGATAACTTAGGTTTGCTACAGATTATACTAAATAATGTTGGTTCTGATTATGGACATGTACGTGATATCCTAGTGTATATAAGCAATACTTTATAATTAGTTGATATTGGATGATTTTAAAAATATGTAATTCAAGGATCATTGAGCCTTATATTTAGATATTAAGAGCAGATATGTTAATCCAAATAACAAAATAGTTTCTGTAGGAAACAACCCAAATCTGAGTCCTTAAGATCATTTTTTAAAAAAAAGTTATATATTCTCTTAAACTTAAGTATATCCTACATACAGTAAATGTATTTTTAAATATATATGTATTTATATAAATATTTAAATTTATTTAAATGGTATGAAATGTAATCTCACACTATACCTACATTTATTTTATTCTATATTCTGCAAGTCTCTGGAGATGGGAAACATTTTCTTGTTAAGATCACTTTGGTTTTTTTGTTTTTTTTTTTTTTTAACTTTTATTTAAGGAATATAAATTTCCAAAGTACAGCTTATGGATTACAATGGCTTCCCCCCTCATAACTTCCCTCCCACCCGCAACCCTCCCCTTTCCCGCTCCCTCTCCCCTTCCATTCACATCAAGATTCATTTTCAATTCTCTTTATATACAGAAGATCAGTTTAGTATATATTAAGTAAAGATTTCAACAGTTTGCACCCACATAGAAACACAAAGTGAAAAATACTGTTTGAGTACTAGTTATAGCATTAGATCACACTGTACAGCACATTAAGGACAGAGATCCTACATGAGGAGTAAGTGCACAGTGACTCCTGTTGTTGACTTAACAAATTGACACTCTTGTTTATGGCATCAGTAATCACCCTAGGCTCTTGTCATGAGTTGCCAAGGCTATGGAAGCCTTTTGAGTTCACCGACTCTGATCATGTTTAGACAAGGTCGTAGTCAAAGTGGAAGTTCTCTCCTCCCTTCAGAGAAAGGTACCTCCTTCTTTGTTGACCTGTTCTTTCCACTGGGATCTCACTCGCGGAGATCTTTCATTTAGGTCATTTTTTTTCTTGCCAGAGTGTCTTGGCTTTCCATGCCTGAAATACTGTCATGGGCTTTTCCTGCTCCACTCCTGATTCTAGCTTCCTGCTACTGCGTACCCTGGGAGGCAGCAGGTGGTGAATTATTTGGGTCCCTGACACCCACATGAGAGACCTGGATTAAGTTCCCGATTCTGAGCTTCAGCCTGGCGTAAGCCCTGGATGCTGTGGGCATTTGTTGAGTGAACCAGCAGATGGGAGTCTCCTTGTCTGTCTCTATCTGTCTCTTTCTCACTTTATTTCTGTGCTTCTCAAGCAAACAAAAATTACGGGGGGGGGAGGGGATCAGTCATAAGGGGCCCTAATGCTTTTGTGAGTTTCACCACCAGGAACCCTACCAGATCCTTACAGTAAATATCAGAGAAGAATTTTCTGCCTCCAGCAGGGAAAGGGGAAAAGTAAAAGCTTTTGAAATACAAATAGGGAATTGTGAACTTCTTAGCAAGGTCTACCCTTAGGAGAAACTATTTTACCACAGCCTAACCAGCTAGGATTTTTTACTTAGTGGGGACAGGAAATATCTAACTCCAACTCCTGTTAGCCTTCCACAGGGAGCAATGGAAATACTAAGTTCAGTTGCCCTCAGGCCATTTTTTCACACCTAAGGAAGGGCAAAACCAATTGAGAAGCATTAGTGAAGTTCACAGTCTGGGGGCAAGGCTAAGAAACAACGAATTTCCCTACCTATTCATAAGAACGCTCAGAAAAGTAGTAATAATGGCAAACTTCCACAGTTTGATAAGGAACATCTCCAAGAAGCCTACAGCTAAGGACATAGTTAATGATAAGAAACCCAAAGAATTCCTCCTAAGATCACGAACAGGCCAAGGATGTCACTTGTAATGAATGCTTTTTAACATTAAGCTGGAAGCCCTAGTTTATACAGTAAGAAAAGGAAATAAAAAATATGCTGATTGGGAAGGAAGAGATAAAAATTTCTTGCTAGGTAATATGATCAGCTATGTACAAAATGCTAAAGAACCCACAAAAGAAACCCACCTGGAACTCATTAATAAGTTACTAAAGCAAATTTGTGGTGTATAAAGCTAATAAAGAAAAGTGTCTTTCACACATCACAATAATAAGCAGAAATTGAAATTAAAATCTCATTATTATTTACATACTCACTCGGACTTACCCTTAATGGTAGAGCTAGAGACGTGCCTGGGGACTCCAATTCAATCCCGTCATGGTGGCATGTACTAATGCTATCTTACTTGTAAAAGTGATCAGTTTAAGTTCATAATTGATCAAAAAGATAGGATTAAGTGTCAAAGGGATTACATAAATAAGACCAATGTCTTCAAATAATTGATAGAATTGAGAGACTGATCCTACATGGGAAGCGGGATACACAGCAGATTCATAGAATGGCAGATGTCCTAAACAGCACTGTGGCCTCAGAATCAGCCCTTAAGGCATTCGGATCTGGCTAAAAAGCCCATGAGAGTTTCACAAGCATGGAAAGCCAAGACACTCTGGCAAGAAAAAAAAAAAAAAGACCTAAATGAAAGATCTCTGTGAGTGAGATCCCAGCAGGAAGAACGGGCCATCAAAGAAGGCAGTACCTTTCTCTGAAGGGAGGAGAGAACTTCCACTTTGACTATGACCTTGTCTAATAAGATCGGAGTTGGCGAGCTCAAGAGGCTTCCATAGCCTTGACAGCTCATGACAAGAGCCTCAGGTGATGACTGATGTCATAAATAAGAGTGTCAATTGTTAAATCAACAACAGGAATTACTGTGCACTTACTCCTCATGTAGGACTTCTGTTATTAATGTGTTGTACTATGCGAATTAATGGTCAAACTACTACTCAAATAGTACTCTATACTTTGTGTGTCTTTGTGGGTGCAGTCTGTTGAAATCTTTACTTAGTATATGCTAAATTGATCTTCTGTATACAAAGATAATTGAAAATGAATCGTGATGAAGAATGGGATGGGAGAGGGAATGAGAGATGGGATGGTTGCAGGTGGGAGGGAGATTATGGGGGGGAAAACCACTATAATTCAAAAGTTGTACTTTGGAAATTTATTAAATAAAAGTTGATAAAAATTTTTAAAAACTCATTATTTACATGAACACCATAAAATGAAACACTCAGATATAAATCTACCAAAATATATACAAGCTGTCTTTGAGGAGAACTATAAAAGGATGAGAGTTATCAAAGAACAGCAACGTAAGTGGGGAGATACTCTATATTCATGGACAGGGAGACTTAATATTGTTAAGCTCCTAGTTCTTTTCAATCTAGTCTACAGCTTTAACACAATCCCAGTTAAGATCCCAGAAAGTTATTTTGTGGATACTGACACAATGATTTCAAACATTGTGTGGTAAGGCAAATGACCCAGAATAACCACTCCAGTATTTAAGAATAACAAAATCAGATGACTAACATTACCCAACTTGAATACTTACTTTTAAGTGACAGTAACCAAGACAGTGTGATTTTGTTGAAAGGAAAAATAGATCAGTAAACAGAATAGAATTCTCACAAATAGCCCCACGTATACATAGTTAAGTGCTCTTCATAAAAGGCACAAGTACAATGCAATATTGCACACATAGTCTTTTCAACATATGTTGCAGAAACAACTGGACATCCACATGCAAACAAATGAATCTAGACATGTATCTTTCATAAAATAACTCCAAACGAATCATGGATCTACATACAAAACTCAAACTTATAAAACTTCTAGAAAATAAAACAGGAGAAAGCCTAGATTCCTTTGTGTATTGTGATGCATTTGTAGATACAATACCAAAGGCAGAATTCATGAGACAAATAATTTTTAAGATGGACTTAATTAAAACATGTCAGTACTCTGCAATACATTGTGAAGAAAATGAGAAGGCAGGCCACAAACTGTGAGAAAATATTTTCGAAGGACATACAGTTAAACAATTGCTATCTGAAATATACAAAGAACTATTAAAATCAACAATAAGAAATCAAACACCGAATTTAAAAATGAGCAAAAAAGCTGAGCAGACACCTCACCAAAGAAGACACATAGATGACAAGTAAGCATGTGAAAAGATGTTCATGATCATATGTCATTAGGAAATTGCAAATGAAACAGCAGTGAGATACCACTAATCACCTATGAGGAGGACCAAAATCCAGAATGCTGACAACACCCAATGTCGATGAGAGAATGTTGAGCTACGGTGACTCTTACTCATTGCTAGTAGGAATGTAAAGTGGTGCAGCCACTTTGGAAGACAGTTTGCTGATTTGTTACAAACTAAGCATACTCTTTCCTTACAATCCAGGAATCATGCTTTGAAGTATTTTTCCAAATGAAAACATGTTCATTTGAAGACCTGCACATAGGTATTTACATTAGCTTTATCCATAATTGCCAAAACTTGGAAACAACGAAGATATCCTTCAGGAAGTCAATGGATAAATAGAATGTGGTACATCTAGACAGTGGAATATTACTCAGTGCTGAAAAGATATGCACCATCAAGCTATGAAATCACATGGCCAATCTTAAATTCATGTTACTTAGTGAAAGCAAGCCAGTCTGAATGGCTACATACTGTATGAATCTAACCATATGACATTATGGGGGTACTGTAGTGATAGTTAAAGGATTAGTGATTCTCAGGATTCAGGAAAAAGGAGGCAGTAGCAGAGAGATTGTAGGGGGTGTATGTAAGATAGTGAACCTGTCATATATCATACCACAATGGAGAATACATGTCAGCATGCACTTGCACACACCTGTAGAAGGTATAACACTAAGGGTAAAACTTACACTAAACTGAGGACTCTGGCTTGTCATCATATGTCAGTGTCGGTCCATCCATTGTAACAAGTGTGCCACTTACATACAGAATATCAATATCAACAGTGAGGGAGGTTTTATGTGTGTGGGGACCATGGATGTTTGGAAATCATTGCAATTTCTCAATTTTTCTGAGAATCTAAAACTGTTTCAAGAAAAATTTTGTTAATTAAAAAGTCAAGTTGGAAATGGAAACTTGCTTCATAAATTTTAACTCCCCATATTTTTAAAATATTTATTTTTTTTTTATTTGAAAGAGTTACACAGAGAGAAGAGAGGCAGAGAGAGGTCTTCCATCCGATGGTTCACTCCCCAGTGGTCACTCCAGGCCGCAACGGCTGGAGCTGCGCTGATCCGGAGCCAGGAGCCAGGAGCTTCTTCCTGGTCTCCCACGCGGGTGCAGGGGCCCAAGCACTTGGGCCATCTTCTGCTTTGCCAGGCCATAGCAGAGAGCTGGATGGGAAGTGGAGCAGCTGGGTCTCGAACCAGCACTTCAGGCCAGGGCGTTAACCCACTGGGCTACAGCACCAGCCCCGAGCTCCCCATTTAATCATGAATAATTTAAAATTATTGATAACAACTGTCAACTGCTTTTCACCAGAAGAAAAAATATCACTTTTCTATGATAGCATGCCACTATTGTATATTTCTGCCATACTTCTTATCCCACTGCAGTTTCTCTTTCTCACCCCACCCTCTCCTTCCTTCCTTCCCTCCCTCTCTCTCTCCTACTAGACTCCTAAGGATCCATAATTTGGTGGCTAATGTTTTGCCTTACATACACATAAGTCTATAATAGCAGGATAGTGATTCAAGGTGTAGCTGGCTCCAGCATTTCCCCCCAGTTGGTCCATGATAACTCATCAGTGAATATCTGTTAAAAGATTGAATGGATGAAGAAATGGACAACTATAGTCTACCCAAGTTGCTTTAAAGGAAGTAAATTTCAGTAACTTTGAAATCCCTTAGAAGTATAGGGAATTATGCAACACCACATATTTAGCTGGGACCAGACATAGGGCCTTAGAAGGTGCTGTAGTTCTAATACTACTTTTTAAAAATATGATATTTTCTCAAATATGAAAATTGTTTATAATAAAGGACAATGTTGCATAATAATAGAAATTCATTATGTTGTTTCTTTCAATTAATGTATTTGGGATCATTCTATAAAATTAAAGATAAATATTTTAGGAGGAAATATTAGAAACAGAAAACACCGTAACATTGTAGACAAAGGAATAAAGTCCAAAAGAAAACAGTAAGACAAAGTGAAGGAGGCACACATGGCTTCATCATCATGTCTCCTTGATCTTAGTAGTATTAAGGAGTTGAAGTGATAGCCTGAGTGTGGAGATTTCACCAGTGTCCCCACAGTACTGATCAGTCCTGGGCCTTGGAATGTCCATGTTAAGGACCTGCTAAAGCTAGTGAGCTTTCCTGCCCAGGGAACTCTAACTCTTCCCTTGGTTTTCCATTATGGCTATGTGATTCTGCTCTGTGCTGTCTTGGAGTTCTTTGCATCACACTTTTGTACATTTTAGGTTGCTGATAGAAATACTGACTTGTCCAGAAGAAGTTAAATTTTCTTTCTTCTTAAAATGAAATGAAGCCAGGTTTTTCTGCATTTTACATATGCATTTCAATTTGTCTGATCACTATTCCTGTGTCTGTTCTCTGGAGTCTTATGTTTGTATAGGATATAATATCTGCTGATCCCTCATGACTTAAATAAAATATTTGACTTGTTTAATAAAACTGAAGGGGAGGCATTGTGGCCCAGTGGATTAGGCTGCTGCTAGGACACCCTTATCCCATGTCAGTGTATAGGTTCAAGTTCTGACTACTCTGCTTCCAATACAGTTTCCTGCTAATGACTAGGAGGCCACAGATGAGGGCCCAAATACTTGGGTTTCTGCTACACCCCTGTGAGACATCGATGGGATTTCTGAATCCTGGCTTTGGCCTGTCCCAGCCCCAGTTATCACAGGCATTCAGGGAGTGAACCAGCAGATGGAAGATCTCCATTTCCCTTTCTCTGTCCCTCCCTCTCTCTCTGTCACTTTGCCTTTCAAAAAATAACTTCTTTAAAATATGGACCATTATTACTTAAACCCTTATAATGCATAGTTTATTCACACCCTTATAGGTATCTTAGTCAACAAAGTAAATCTCCCTTTATAATTAAAAAGTGATATGCATCACAAATAATACGAGCTGTGTAGACAGGCAACATAATTTTTAGTTGTAACAGTTGTTTATGAATATTGTACACTAAATAATCTTAGAAGTTGGTGTATTTGTGTGAAATATATATATATATTTATATATTTTGCTTTGTAGCTATCTCTTGCCTGCTGTAAATTGCATGTTATTCCATAGCCCATTGTGAGCCTAAAGAAAAACATTGTTGATTTCTATTATTTAAGGTTCCTAAGAAAGCATTTTGTGGATTCATTTAGCAAAACCGAGTAATGCCAGTGCATTTAAAATTAGCAGTGACAGAGAAAAGTAGCAATTAGTAACATTAGAAAGAGTAAAAGATGTCAGGATGTTTGAGCTGATGCGGAATCACTGCAAGAGATGACAGCTTGCAGGGCCTCCTAGTGTTTGATAGTACTCTGATGATGCTGTGGAATCATATTTTTGAAATGAATAAACCCTAGCTCGGATGTTATACTGAGGGGTATGCTGCCAAAGAGCTTTCCCTTCTTACTGCTTAGTCATACTCTTAGGCTAAGAAGGAATTTTTAAAGGGACAATGTAAAGTGGAAGCATAGGCTGTCTTGCATAGGTGTGGTTTCACATTTCAAGTTTATAGATGTAAAAGCATTGCTAATTATACAATGGCTTATTTTTGGTTGATTTTATCTTCATGAAACATGAAAAGGAAGTAAAAATTCCTTGAAATTTTAACTAGCTTCTAGAGGGATATGAAAACAGATTAAAATAAAATTTTCTAATTACAGTATATATTTAGTTGATAAGTATGAGAAATGCAACTGTATTATATGATTAAGTCTCCTCTCTAATGAATGTTATTATGACAAAATTTATAGCAAGTTATGGGCAATGTGTATGGATTTAAAACATTGATATAGTCTTAAAAAATAACCATTGAGACTAGAATGGGAGTATAATTGACAAGCTATGTGTCACCTTTTTCCTGGAGGAAAAACATATAATTTCCATAAAAAGCATAGAGACTATAAAATAAGGATATAATGATAAAATAAAACTTCTAATAACATTAACTTTTAGTAACCTGTAGAAATTATGTCTCTGTGAAATACATATTTTTGACTAAAATGTTCACTCGACTCACAAAACCATACATGCAAAAAAATTGAATCTGAAATAGACAGATATTTAGGGTAATGGATTTGGAACTGAGTGGTAATTAGGCTGAAGGGATAAATTGCTCACAAATGGTACATTTGGGCAAGGAGTAGTGTACTGATCACTAATGTACCTCTATTTCCTAAACTAAGACACAGCAGTTTGTGAAAGGAAAACAGTGACTGAATGAATACTATCAACTAAATATCAACAACACAAGTTGAGGACTAGATAAGACAGAGAAAGAGCAAGCAATTCCTAATATTCCTCTTAAAAATGGCTAATATTTATTCTCCACTCCTTTTAGCCAATTCTTCTAGCCTTCCCTTGCCTTCTTAAACCAGCTGTTTCTTTAAAGCAAGTTGGGCTGGGTAGTGTGTTTTTATAAAATGGTCCTCTGCACCATTTCTAAGAATCATAGGTCAAATTAGTCAGACTGCTGTTCCAACACTGATAATTAGATCCGCCTCTCACCAGAATCTGCAGTTAATTGGTAGAAATTTCAGCTTTGTGTATTCTAGTTGTTAAAAGCATCATATGGAGAAAGTACAAAGGCTGTCCCTAAGTAAATGACTTTAAAATTGACTTTAAGCCTTTTCTTTTCTCAGAAAGAGTCATGGCCAGCTTAATGTATGCTCTAAAACGAATTGTTTGTTGTGTTCATTATTACATTACATACCCTCCTGGAAACTGTAGGTGATAAGAATGCAAATACTGTGTAAGGTATGCTGCATTTGGAAAGATTTTAGTTCAGCATTAGGATGAATGTATATAAGAAACACATTTGAGTGGATTAAAGAAATGTCTGCATTTGGAGTCCTTGTTTCATCCTTTGCCATTTGAAGTCTGGTTTGGGCTGTGCCATGAATGATCAGCTTACTCTAGGGCATGGAACACTCGTTCAGAGAGTAGGTTTTTGCCTCTCTGTTACTACTTTGCTGTGTATTGCTTCACAACGAATGACAGGGATTAGGTCACGAAAAGTAGTACTGAAATTACAAATATCACAGATGTCTATGGAATACCTTTTTAATAAATTGCTGGAATGGAGAAAACAGCAGAGATGAGTTAGGAGTGTCAAGCAAGGTGGCTAAGGGTTTAGATCTGTGAAGCCACAGGCATGCCATCTGTACAGTGTGAATAATTGTGCTTATGTCTTGGTGGTGTTAGAAGCATTAAAGAGCATAATACATTTAATTCCCTTAAGAGAGTGGCTGACATATATTAAGTTCTCAGTTTGTCGCTTGAGTGGCTGCTTCTAAGAACAGCTAATTTTATAGTATGGTAACATGGACACAGACTGTCAAAAGCAAACAGAATTAGAATGGTTTTCAGATTCAATTTTTTTTGCATGTATGGCTTTGTGGGTTGAGTGAGTGTTTCAGTCAAGAACATGTTTCTTCCAGAGACATAATATCTAGAGGTTGTTAAAAGTTTCATTATAACCACTTTTGGGTTTCATAATTTTAAAATATTTCCACAAGTCCATGATTAATCTTCCCATTTAAAATTTTATTCCCACCAATGTGCAGCATTAAATATAGTAAGAATTTCACATGGCATCCTGGGAGTTACACTGTCACATATGAAACTATGCAGAAAAAGTTCAATTTCATAGCTGGTCAAAAACTCAGAGCCAAATGAAAAGATAAGAAATAGTGCCATGTGGTTCATGGTCCTTAAAAGACTTTTGAATGTGGTTAGGTATTTTCTAATGAATGCAAGTAACACATTGAATGCTCACCTATGAACAGAACATAATTTAGCAATTTAGAAATGAGAAAGTGACATAAAATTAATGAAAACTTTACCTGTACTGCTTTTCACAGGGTCATTTGTTGATTAAATTATCTCATGTGCTTGCTGCTTATCTTGCTACATCAATCACCCATGAATTTAAATTAGAGGCATTTTGAAAATATCATTAGTGACTCATCACTTGTATCTATTGAGTAGTAAATTTATATTTTTATAGTACCTCATGTATAATTTGAACCTTTGAATATTTCATTTCTCACATGAAATAGGCAAATTACAAATACCCAGTAAGTTATAATTCTGGATAATTGTTCTTCAAAGGATGGAGAACAATAGGTTAGCTGTACCTTTGGTCATGCTTGGCAATATGTAATTATTATCTGCAATTCTTCAAGATCAACTTCGTCTCTAATATGTAATTCAGACACTTGTTAAATTGTATCATGTCATATGTGGACCAAGAAACTAAATGATTCATTTTATATAAGCAGATGCTATTTTTATAAAGAATATTTTAAACAACTTAGAAATTAGGCTTAATCTTCTACAGTTTGGTGGTGGTGGTGGTTTTGTTCTCTTCCTCTTTCTTTCTTTTCTCTCTATTTTTTTTTAAAGATTTATTTATTTATTTGAAAGTCAGAGTTACACAGAGAGAGGAGAGGCAGAGAGAGAGAGAGAGAGAGAGAGAGAGAGAGAGGTCTTCCAACGGATGGTTCATTCCCCAGGTGGCCGCAATAGCTGGAGCTGAGCTGATCTGAAGCCAGGAGCCAGGAGGTCAAGACATTGTCACCAAATTTTAGACAAACTAAAAAAAGGCAACGTATCATGTATTTCTTATTTGACATAGCACAGAGGTCAGTGTTCACATAGCCACACATTCTCCAATTACAGATTCCACCCTTCATGTAATTATTAGCCCTGCTCTTTTTTTAAAAACTCAGTACTGCAGTGACCATAGCAGCATTGGGATGCATCCTCTTGGTGTAGGATATTGAGTTCTGAGTTAAATCTGTTGTTTGCTACCATCAGTAGCCCAACAGCCAGACTTGCCCCTGCTCATTTGAGAGGAGTAGCAAGCCTGTTACATGCATGACAGCTGGACTAAGTACATTGTTCGCAGAGGCTCAATGAATATTCATTTCCCTCCTCTCTCCCACTTTGCTCCTTTCTACCTCCTTTACTTACTTAGAGTTTTACAAAACGTACTTCACTGAGAGTGTTTCTAAATACATTTTATTCTGAAAATGTCAAAGCGTTAATAACATGAATTTTTTTAGGTCACATTTGCCACGTTGGTGGTTAATTGGGGATTGTGGCTGATTAGTTAGAGCTATCTTTCCATTGGAGTCTGCGATAATTAAGTGCAGCATTTGACTGTGGTCATGACAGCCACTGCCGAGACGGAAACAGTGTTCTGTATGCATATTCAGCCGCTGCATGATGCGCTACTGCATTGCACAGGACATATAGTTGCTCCATGCCAGCTCCGTGCAGTAAATTTCAGTACTAGGCTCTTGCCATTTTTCATAGGAACAGAAAAAAAGTATGCTTTTCCATTTCACTGAATGAATTTGAATTCATGGAGGGCGTCAGATGGTGTTCACTCTCTAGTTTATGTGCCCATACATGCTGGCAGTACAGATAAGCCGACCATTTTAGCAGACTAATTAAGGATCTCATCTAATATGTTGGAAATGTGGTTATTTTTTGCCTCTCTTTACCTTTGGGTACTGTATCAGATTGCCACTTCTCTAAAGCATGGAAAGGGGCCTTTTGGGCTCATCCTCTCATTAATTTAAAATTTTCAGTGTTTTAGGAAGGCCGGGTAACCTTCACTTGCGGCCACTTAAACCCAATCAGTTAACCAGTGATGTAGAATACGGGAACTTCATGGACAGTTCTGGTTCTACAATCTTGAATTCCATGTCGCTAACAATAAGATTTACATGGGATTGCCTTAAGGATATGCAGTATTTTTATTCCTCTAGATCAGTGCCTCTCGGATTTGGTAGCATCCATCACCTGGGGAAGTTGATAGGAATAAAAGGCCCTGGCCTATCTTACTGGGTGAGCCTGGGAAATTCTGATACATATTCCAGATTGAGGATTGCTGCTCAGAAATTAAAACAAAAACCTTTGAAAACTAGAAGAAAGATTTTTAAATGTTTCACCATAAAGAAATGATAACTGAGGATATAGATATGTTTAACTTGATTGGACATTATGCAGTATATACAAGTGTCAGTGAAAACACATGGTACCTTTTATTACAATTTTTCTGTGTCAATTAGAAATTTAAAATAAAACAAAGCTGAACAAAAAAGTACTATTTGATGCAGTTAGAAGTATAGAGAATAACAAATTGCCCAATTGGCCTGCTATTCTTGCCTTCTTGGCCCTATGGTAGAGCTTTAACTCAACTCCCTCGGGATTTATGGCTTCTCTGAGAGACCAAAGCAGGAAAACTAAGCCCACCTAGTAGCTGAAGTTCCATAAATCTGTAAATCTTTCTTCCGCTTTCTGTAAGTCTAATGCCAAAATTCATTTGGAAGTAACTTCAGCTAATGAATTGATTCCCTGTAGTGTAAATATTTGCCTATTTAAGTGCAGAAATATAAACATGTTTTAGTCTAGGGTATTGCCCCAGAGCCTGTTAGGGGCTTTTCAAAATATTTGGCGTATGCAGTTATGTTAAATTCCAAAGTCCAAAAGATATGTGTTATTTCAAACATATCTCAGTCCAAAAGGTTTCCGATAAGAATTATGAAATGAAAAATGTACCCAATAATACTCTGCTGCTGCTGCTGAACAACCGGCTCATGTGTGTCCTGTTGGTACTACTTCCCTCTAAGTACAGGAACTGGAAGCCCTGAAGCCGAAACTTTGGCCTCCCTTGATCGAGTACTCTATAACATTGCTCTACCTTCAGAGCTAGCTCCGTGTTATATTCTTTTTCTATCATTATCTAATTTTACTTAGTAGTATTATTTATAATGCTTCTGCTGAATGCATTTTAATTGAGTTTTTATATTAGTTTGAATGAGTATAATTAATTGGTTCTCCATTTAGTTGGACAGACTGATAAAATAGATAAATATTCTAATTATTTGAACGTGGACACTGTCCCGGGAAGATTTGGCATGACTGTCCTAAGTTGCCTCTCTCTGTCTCGCCAAGGTAAAATACTTTTCATTCTGAAGGCAGTTTTTCCGAAGGACCAAGTGTAATGAGTGTACACTTCCAGCTAGGTCAGATTCCTAATGGGGACAGGCCAGATCTTAGCAACCTCATATTTTTATTCCCTACGTAGAAGTCTCCTGTAATATCTATCCACCAAAAACATTTGAATCCTTTCATTTGGGAAAACTCCAGACTTTTAAGTTCTGTCTCTTATCGCAGAAATATAGTTATTTCTGCAGTGAGTGGTTAGATGAAAAGTGATACTCCCTTAACAGTAATTTCAACTCGTCTGGGGCCTATGCAGACCCCAGAGAAAACGTGGACATAGTGTTGCTTTCTTGTTCCAGATCACTGGCTCAGAGCATGAAAGAAGACAAGTCACAAATCACCAAGTGCTCTCACTGATTTTGAACTCAAGTCTTGGACAGCAAGCAGTTCTTGTAGAATATTTTAGTAGTAACTGTGCTTTGCGATTTTTTTTAAGACTAGTAAGAGTTTATTTTTAGAGCTGTTCTCAGTTTACAGAAAAAAAATGGGCTGAAAGTACAAGCAGTTCTTATATATTTTCTCTTTTCACCCACACTTTATCCTGTTATCGACAGCTTGCGTTCGTGTGGTACATTTGTTTCAATTGCTGGACCAATATTGATCAATTATTATTAACTAAAATCTATAGTTTATATTAGGGTTCACCTTTTATGTTGTACAGTTCTATCAGTTTTGATAAATTACATAATTTCATATATTCACTGCTACAATATCATACAGAATACTTTTAGGGGCTGGTGTTAATGGCATAACTGGTTAAGCCATTGACTGTAATGCCTGCATCCCATGTGGGTGCTGGTTCGATTCCTGGCTGCCCCACTTCCAGTCCAGCTGCCTGCTAATGCACCTGGGAAAGCAGCAGTGGAAAGGAGCAAGTCAGTGGGCCCCTGCACCCACATGGGAGACCTGGAAGGGGCTCCCAGCTCCTGGCTTCGGACCACCCCAGCCCTGACCATTGCAACCATCTCGGGAGTGAACCAGTGAATGGAAGCTTGCTCTCTCTCTCTCTCTCCTTTTCAAATTAATAAAAATATATCTTAAAGAAAAACAATACTGTTAATGCCCTAAAAATCCCATGATTCCAATGTTCCACCTATTCCTCCCATCTTACTTCCCTGAGCCCTGGCAATCAGTTATCTCTGTTTTGGGTTTTCATTTTGTTTTGTTTTTGAAAGTCAGAAAGAGAGGGAGAGGAAGAGGGAAAGAAAAAGGAGAAATTTTTCATCCTCTCATTCATTTCCCAAATACTTGGGAGATCAGAACTTAATTCACATGGTGGCAGGGAGCCAGACATTTGAGATATAATCCACAAAAATATCATATAGTTGGAATCATATAATATGTACCGTGTAGCTTTTTCAGGTTGGCTTCCTTCATTTAGAAATAGGCATTGAAGTTTTCTCCTTGTTTTTTTTTTTTTATGACTTAATAGCTCAGTTCTTTTTACCACTGAATAACATTCCATTGTATGGACACACCACAGTTTAGCTGCTTACCTATGGAAGTATAATTTTAACTTTTGCATGTTTCCAGTTGTTGGCAAGTATAAATATAGCTCCTATGAACATGCATGCAGATTTTTGTGTGGCTCTAAGTTGGGTAAATTTTTAGGTACGTGATTGCTGGACCATATTGCAAGAATATGTTTAGTTTTGCTAGATCCTGCCAGACTCTTCCAAAGTGGCCATACTACATTTCTTTTATCAGCAATGAGTGAGGGTCCCTCAGGGTCCATATACTTATCACCTGTGTTTGGTGCTGTCAGTGCTTGGGATTTTAGCCTGCCTGTGTGCCATGCTTGACTTTTAATAGCTAAAAAATAAAAAAATTGTGTTCACAACATATATTACTACTAATTATTAATGGATATCATCATGGCTACATGAGATCATTGTCCTGCTGCTTTTTCCACCCACCTTGGGCTCCTCCAGAATTCATTGTTATCCCTTTTCTCCGTGGATGGCCATTCCTTTCTCCGTCAGTTCACTGTTAACGCCCACACTCGATCTCTATTCTTGTATGTGCGTCTCCAGGGTCTCACAGGAAAAGCTCATGTTCTTTTCCTTTCCCTCAGGACTCAAAAAGTGGTATTAAACTATCCTTCAGTCTTATGCTATGTCCAGTTTGCCAAATGAGCTTCCTCTCTTAGGCTTCTTTGTTAATACTCATCTAACTCTTTGATCCTATTACTCACTCATTAGACAGAATGTAAAATAAATATGTGTAGTGAATCAATATATAACTATCACACAGCCCCAACAGCTATCAACCCATGGCCATTGCTGTTCTGTGCTCTCCCTGTTTACTGTTTCCTATTGATGTATTATTTTGAAACAAATCCCAAACGGCATATGATTTTACACAGATATGAACAAAACTAGAGGCAGCTTATATTCTTTTTCTAACATGAACCTAAACATAGCATACAATAACAGTAATTTCATATTATAATCAAATATATGGACAATGTTCAAATTTAAGTTAGGATCCATTAAGTTCTATGAAAGAACTGAAAGATTTACATTTATGTCTCTTGTCACATATTTGTTCACCCTCCTTCTTTTGCCCCTCCCCTTCAACTTAATTGTTGAAGAAACAAAGTTTTCCATGATCTGACTTTCACTGAGTACATCCTTGAGATATAGTTTAACATGTTCCCTATCATCTATATATTCTGTTTATCAGAGGTACCTTGTATTTATTCATTTGAGAGGCAGAGAGACAAAGACAGACTGCTCCTATCTGCTGGTTCACCCCACAAAAGCCTTCATTGGCTGGGGCAGGGTGGTGTAGGGCAGGGCTGGACTGGGCCAGGTCCAAGCCAGGAGCTGGAATTCTGTCTAGATCTTCCACGTCGGTGGTAGGGACTCAACCACTTGAACTATCACCTGCTGTCTCCCAAGGTGCCATTATCAGGAAGTTGCATTGGAGAGTAAAGCAGGAATTCGAAACCAGGCACTCCAATATGAAGTATAGGCATCACAACCAGTGTTTTTACTGCTAGGACAAACACTTGCTTGATTTATTTTTTTAAACATGACTACTATAACCTTTTTGTTTCTATTACTTGTTTGATTTATTTTTAACGTGACTACTATAACTTATTATTATTTTTTTGCTTTGTTTCAATGCCATTTCATTACTTGCTCTCTCCTAAGATAAATTTAAAGAACATACCAGCTTATCAGTTCATGCTAATTCTGAAATCTTTATTAAAGTTTCAGATGAATTATGGAAAGATTTCACAGAGTCAGTCATCTAATGAGAAAGCTAGATTAGAACCTTGGACTGTAGACTTTTAAATCAAATTCATTTTACCTCTAAGAATCGTGTTAACTTTGTGAATTTTAGATTCCCTGCAACCGCGAACTACAGAACTTTTTCCTTCTCATTAATGTGGTTCTAGTAAACACATCTTAGATTTGTATGCAACTTTAAATAGTACACCTAAGTAATGTCACTATGTGATCATATAGCTTGGTGGTTAAGTGTTTGGAATCTTTATGCCATCATCTAAATAGGAATCGCAATTAGGGTACTCACTGTGTGATCTTCAGCAAGTTACTAAACCTGCCTTCTCTGCCTGCCACATTAACTAGAAATAACCTTATGGAATTACTTTTACTTTGATTATTCAGTAAGTATGATATGTGGATAATGCTTAGTGAGATGCCTTGGACATAATGGCAAATATTTAGTAATATCTGGCTCTCTAGATAGGGAAAGTATTGTTAAGAGAAAACTGAGGCTGAGAAAAAGTGGGAGAAATTGGCCCAGCACTACATAGCTGGCATGTGCCTCACATAAGAGACTGTCTCCTGTGACCCTGTTAGTGTCTCAAATGTTGTGGAGGCAGGAGGCTTCTTAGACCTACGCTATGTGGCAGGAGCAGGTGGTAAGTTGAATTTGGAGTCAGTGATATATTTGCATTCTCATTTGCACACAGTCATAAAATTTGTTCACCTGTTCCTGTTGCTTACTGCTTACCTTTGTCAGCTACTAGGGGACATCTCGACCATAACTGTATCAGTTTTATTTAAAAATTATTGTTACTCCTCCTTCCTGGTGGGTTTCAGATATGCAGATTCAACAAATCATAGATTAAAAATTATGTCAGTACTCTACAGACGTCTTTTGTTGTCTCTTTCCCCTAAGCAGTACAGTATAGTATTTGTTTCTATAACAGTAACATTGCATAAGGTATTGTAAGGTAAACTGGAGATCATTTAATGTATGTGGGAGGATGTACATGGATCTTATGCAAATACTACACCATTTTATATAAAGAACTTGAGAATTTGTGGATTTTGGTATCCACAAGAAGCACAAACACACACAGAGTTTGTCACAAAAACATCAAATACTTTCCTTTTTTTTTTCCTCTGTATAGAAACCAAAAAGTTGACACATTTCATATAAATAAATTCATTACAAGGGATATATAAGGCATAATTCCTTGTGGTAAAATTTAAGTAATGGAAATAGCATCCACTATTATTTGAGTAAAAATAGCAAAAACACTTCATAGGGATTATTTTTTCTTTGTACATAAACCACACTTATCAGGTAAGGCAGCAGTTGAATTAAGCTGAACTTGTTCTAAAACTTTATTGATATTTTCATCATTGTTCAGTAAATCCTCTTGAGTAGATAGATAGATACATGCAAGTATGAGTCAAACCTCTACTTTAAAGTGAGGATATTTTAACTTTAAATGTCTATGCAACTTAATGAAAATTGCTGTTTTTGTCTAAAATCTTAAATAGTTCAGAAAAATATTTTCTTGTCTTTGGTTTCTTAAATAGCACATATATGCGTAGCAAATGTAGCTGCTACTGAGTTGTCAAAGCTCAAAAGTTAACATGTAGGATGATAATTGTGATGTAGTTTGTGACCTTTCAATATTTAATATGCCCTTTGAAATTAAATGCACCACTATGGACAGATTTAGTATAACAAATATATTATTAAATGCTTTTGTTGACTGTTAACAAAAAACTGTGAAATACTATTTGTTTAGCTTTGCCAATAAGAAATCACCGAGGCAATTTTAATTTGTAATCTGAATCTTCTTTAAACTTATAATCTATATTTTCTTTCATGTGTTCTCATACCTTTTAACTTTCAGTTTTTAAACCCCATACAAATCTTTCCTGAAATAACCATAATGCATTAAAATACATCTTCAATCATACATCATTTCTTCCAAAGTTGATTGAGCTCTTTTCAAAACAATCATCTTCTGCTGCATGATGCCAGAACGACACTAGTGATTTCACTAGTAATAAATGTCTGGTTAAATATTGCTAGACCACAAACGACTCTCCAGTTGCTAAATTTGCACTTTAGTGTCATCTGTAAATATTTTCTTAGAAGACTTGACAATTGAGAGAGCTAAGCACAACTATATCTCTTTCCTATAGTAACTAGATAATAGCAGATTAACATTTAAGAGATATTAATGGCACTATGGGAGAATTAAAAATACCAATATGGCATCATTCATTTTTAATACTTTCCATGATATAGTTTATTATATGTTTGAATTATTAAGGATATATTGCATAATAACAAGTAAGAGTTTTCCCAGCAATGTTAAAGAGGTACTGTTTAGAGACAATGTAAAAGTGAGCTAAATCACCATACAACTAGATATATGAAACCAACATACGTGAATTGACTAAGGAGTACTTTCTTGATGAACAACAGGTACTGATTTGCAAAAGTATAAATTATGTAAATTGTCAACCACTGAGCTCTAGAAACTTCAGGATAGCTTCTGGTGAGAAATTGTTAAATGAAGTCATAGTCTGTTCTGGCTACCATAATAAAACACCATAAACTGAGTAGCTTAGAAACAATAGAAATGTGTTGTGGAGTTCTGAAGGCTGCAAAGTCCAGGCCGGCGCCACGGCTCACCAGGCTAATCCTCGGCCTTGCGGCGCTGGCACACCGGGTTCTAGTCGCGGTCGGGGCGCCAGATTCTGTCCCGGTTGCCCCTCTTCCAGGCCAGCTCTCTGCTGTGGCCAGGGAGTGCAGTGGAGGATGGCCCAAGTGCTTGGGCCCTGCACCCCATGGGAGACCAGGAGAAGTACCTGGCTCCCGCCATTGGAGGAGGCGGCCATTGGAGGGTGAACCAACGGCAAAGGAAGACCTTTCTCTCTGTCTCTCTCTGACTGTTCACTCTGCCTTAAAAAAAAAAAAAAAGTCCAGGATTAAGGTACCATCAAATTTGGTGCGTGGTGACATGCTTCACCTATGAATTTACTTTGCTGTTTGAAATTAAAGGCATCAGAATGGACAGATTTAGTATAAATAATTAAAGTTTTGTTACATCTTCTTATGATGGGAGGGGAAAACAAGCCCTTGGGCCTCTTTTATTAAGGGGACCAAATCAATTCACAAGGGCAGAGCCCTCATTCCCTAACCCTCTCCTGTAGGCCTTTCCCCTTAATACTATCGCACTGGAGATTAGATTTCACCTTATCAGTCTTGAAGGGACAGAAACATTCAGACCACATCAGATGAGAATAATAACAAAGATCATAGGAATAATATTGACCTTTACTGAGCATCTCCTATACATCATACACTTAGACACACTCATTGTAGTTTCAATTTACATTTTGGTTATATTTACAATTATAGCTCTCATTTTACAAATAAGAATATAAAGACACGAGACACATTGAGACTCATTATTTATAACTATTTATAAGGACTGCTGAGTCTGAGTGGATGAATGGAAATACAGAAGTGTTTATGTTAATTTCGTAAGACAAAACTATTATATATGTATATAAGTGTGTGTATGTATATGTGTGTGTGAAGTTTCCATGTGTGTTCCCTTGAAATATTGTGAATGTTTGCATAGCCGAAGTTCCTAAGACATGTTCCTACAGAAGCAATCAAAGACTATTTACAAACCAATCTGAATAAAACTTCCAAGCATGAGCCTTAAGGGTAGAATCAATTGAGAAGTTGCTACACTTCTTTATAAGAAATATTGGAGAAGATAAAGCAGTGTAAGCTATTGATGGTGTTTAAAAATACTTTGACACACTGTTAATTTTATTCTGACCATTAAAATGTAACTCTCATTATTATCTGTAGTATTCATATCCACTCTTTGCCTATACCTTTTATGTGATTGAGGAATTAAATTTGTGAAGGAAAAAATGTAAGGAGCTAAATATTTCGGTGTGATGCTTGCTAAGGAGCCAAATTTGGGCATTATTTCTTCTGTATGGGAAATGTAATATTCAGGGAAAACTGTGGTACAATTAATCATTTTTCATTTATGTATTTATTACCCTAGGGGTCTTTTTGTAAATAATTCATTGTTCGAAAGCTGTAAACTCTTCTCTAATTTACAAATGATACGACTCCATTGTCTAAAAAGGACCAATTTCTTTGTAGCATATTGTCAATATCAAATAAGCATGCTGAAAGACATCAAATATTAATGACTAATAGATTCACAAACCCATTAGAGGATACACTGTTTCACAAACAGAAACTGTACAGGGAACAGAGAATAATGTAGTGTTTTTTACAGGTATATATTTTTTCAGTTATGCATATAAGACCATCAGTGTCAATTATCTTTTAACTCTTCCATAACACCTTTTCAGACAAAACAGAAAACCTTAAAATAACTAAGGCTTTGATTTATGTCCATTTGTAGAGACAGAAGACACGTTTTTGATAAATATTTAACATGCCAGTTTTTATTTGTACCATATTTAAAAATCATTACAGGATTTCATTTAGCTTGTAACTTGCCCAATCTTATTCTTTCAAAAATAATTTTTATTTAGATAAAAATCACCACACATAATTCACTGAGAACAGACATCACTTCTGTGATACTCTTGCCATGATGTATACCCCAAATCTGATCACCAAAATCTAGGTGTATGCTACAGAATAACTGGCCAGTATTAGAAAAATTTCAAAGTCAGAAAAAATTAAAATAAAAAAAAAAGACTAGGGACCCTCGTAAGTTGGAGGAGACTAAGAAAAGGCCGTTAATGCAACCTGAGATCAACTGAATCTTGGATCAGCAAAGAAGAACCTTAGTGTAAATTTTGAAATTTGAATGAGGTCTATAGGTTAGTTCACTGTATTGCATCAGTGTTAATTTTCTGGTTCTAATAATTGCTCTATGCTTATGTAAATGTTAACAGAGGAAGTTGGGTAAAGTGCATGCAAAAATTCTTTGCAATTTTTACTAGTTTTCTATAAATTTGAAAATATTTCCAAATAAAAGCTAAAATATATTTAAATTGAGGGACAAAGAAAAATCACAACCTCTATATTCAAGCAAAAATGAAATAATATTTTTATTTGAAAATGTTTATACCTTTCATGGATGATCTTTATGTTCAGAGTGCCTACTACACAGGGCATCCTATAAAGTGTTGCCTGAGAAATGGAGACAATTTATTTTTCAAAATCAATTCATAGGGGCTGGCGCTGTGGCATAGCAGGTAAAGCTGCCTCTATGACACCTGTACACCATATGGGTGCTGGTTCAAGGCTTGGGTGCTCCACTTCCAGTCCAGCTTCCTGCTAATGCACCTAGGAATCTAGCAGAGGACGGCCCAAGTGCTTGGGCGCCTGCACCCATGTGGGAGACCTGGATGAAGCTCCAGCTGTTGCAGCCATTTGGAGAGTGAACCAGCAGATGGAATTCTTTTCTTTCTGACTCTTCCTCTCTCTTTCTGTAACTCTGCCTTTTCAAGAAATAAAATCTTTTTAAAAATTCAGTTAATAATTGAATTTGTTAAGCTCTAAATTTATGTAATATTAGTACAAAAACATTGAAATACATGAGCAATTACACCATATGATTTTTATGACTGTAGACATTACTGGATCTGGAACACTTTCCAGGATTTAGAGGATCCATGCAAACAAATTTTTGAGGAGAATGAAGTTTTCTTTTGTAACTTGGGGAGGACAGTGGTGTATTGATCAAATTATCAGGACTAATGAATTACGCTTGAAGTTCTTGGGTATGAATATTGGAAAAATGTCTGAATTAATACAGTTATGGACAAGTTTAAGGCACTTAAGTTTTATTGTATAGTCACTGTTAACTATCAAAGAATTTTCGGCAAATGGACCATATGACCTATTATGTGGCTCACAAAATTACTGGTGGCATGAAGTGAAAATTAGAGTGAAGCAAGATGGGTAGCCAGGAGACCAGAAAGGATGCAATTGCTGTAACTCAGAAGCAAACTGCACAATGATAGATGAAGACATGTCAACAGGGATGAAAACAAACTAAATTGAAAAGAGCAAAAACGGAATATATTTAACTTAGTGTGATTATATAAAGCAACAGTTATCTTTAAAGGAAGAAAAAGAAAGATTTGCATGAAGAGCAGGTAATCACCTTTCTTTAATATATGTTATTTCTTTTATATATATGTTAATGATCACATTTTCAGTTACTTGATGAGACTTACCAGAGGACTAAGGCATGTTGATCAGAAAATATGTTGAGAGATATGGTCATAATAATAATAAAAAAGTCTGAGCCAAATGAGCTAATGAAATGCTTCATGAATATTTTTTTGTGTATTTATTAAAATAAGACTGGTAACACACAGCTATTTCAAGTTTTTATAGAAGGGTCATCAATGATGCCTTAACATTATAGGTGAACAATTGAATATGAAGATTTTTGGTTAACTACCTACTCCACAAATAATCTTATTACGCAGTCTGTAATTCTTGGTTCCATGTCAAAAATCTATATTTCCTGTAATAAGAATTAACCCTCTGATACAGTCTTTTATGTTGAAATGCAAATGATTACTTTTATCCAGTCTCCCATGTTCCTCTTGAACACTGGAGTGAGCCAGAAAAAAGAGCTCTTGTTTTTTCCTATCTATATTCTCCCCTTTGGTGATCTCATTCAGTTTCATGGCTTTAAATACCATTTCTATCCCAGTGATTCCCAAATATAAATATCTGTCTCTCCTAAACATCTGACTCATATACCCAACTGTCTGCTGGACTTGAATAAGTAGCTCAACCTGATCCTCACATGTTGAAAACCTAGCTCTAGATTTTCCCCAGAACTATTTATCCCACTGTTCTTTTCCTATTCTATTTAGTTGCATCATTGCTGGTTACTTGGGACAAAATCTTTACAATTCCTTTCTTCTCCTGCCCATCAGCTGATGCATCAAGAATATCATATTGTGTCTACCGTCAAAACATACTCAAATCTGACCACTTCTCACCAGATCCAATGCTAACTTGTTGGTCCAAGTCACCATCATATTTTACTTTAATGATTGCAAGAGCAATAATTTAATTATTGCAAGAGCAAATTGTTTCCCACTCTCTGCCTTGCTTCTCATCAACTCACTGTCAGCTGCAGGAGTGATTCTGTTAAAAGAGATGAGTGTGTGTTATTTATGTCCTCAGAAACCTCCCAAAACCTCTAATCTCACTGTGATAAAAACCACAATACAAAAATACAAGGGTCTGTAAGTCCCTACTGAGTCTTTTTTTTAAGATTTCTTTATTCATCTGAAAGGCTGAGTTACAGAAGGAAAGAGACAAAAGGAGAGGTCTTTGTTCCACTGGTTCACTCCCCAAATGGCTGCAATGGCCAGAGCTGGGCTAATCTGAAGCCATGAACCAGGAGCTTCCTCCTGGTCTCCCACGTGGTTGCAGGGGCCCAAGCACTTGGGCCATCTTCCACTGCTCTCCCAGGCCATAGCAGAGAGCTGGATCGGAAGTGGAGCAGCTGGGACTCAAAGTGATGCCCACATGGGATGCCAGCACCACAGGTGGAGTCTTAACCTACCACATCACAGTGCTAGGGCCCCCTACAAAGTCGTGATCTGGCTTGCACTCATATACCACTCCTCCCTCTCTCCTTCTCCCTCTCCTCCCTCCCCTTTCTCCCCCTCCCTCTCCCTCCCTCTCCCTCCCCCTCCCTCCCCCTCCCTCTCCCTCTCTCTCTCTCTTTCTCCCCCTCTCCCCCTCCCTCTCTCCTTCCCTCCCTCCCTCTGTCTCTCTGTCTCTCTCTCTCTCTCTCTCTCTCTCTCAGCAACACTGGCTCCTAGTTTTTCCTACATCACTGCAGGACACTCCAGTCTCTGGGTCTCAGCACTTGCTGTTCTCTCTGGCTTAACTGCTCTTTAAAATATCCTTTTGGTTTACTCTGTACCTCTTTCGTGTATTGACTGAAATCACCCCATAAGTAAGACATTTCTAGGCCATTTTGTGTAAAATTAGCAAACTCACCTCTGTTCCAGGTACCCTTGCCCTTCTTTTCTCCTTAGCTGTTATCACCATCATAGTTACTATAGTTCTTGCTTACCTGTGGTTTGTTTTGTTATTGTTGTTTCTCTCACACGTTCACCAATTAGAATAAACATAAAACCCCATTAAGGCAAGAATTTTTGTCTCTTCATGGCTCTACCTTAAAAGCCATAATTATCAGTCAGTATTTGTTATATTTTAATAGGAAATAATGCCTAGAGACAGTTCTGCTTTTTTCTTACTGATATTTACTGAACAAAATATTTTGAGCACCTTTTAGGTGCTTGCATGAAGACATAAGAATGCAATGCATTTTAGGACCTCCTGGGCTGGTGGGGAGCTGGCATGAAACAGATATTTATAGTTCAGTTTTATAAGAGCAAGGGCGAAGTATCGACTTACGTTCTTTAGTTCCAGCAGGAAAAATATCTCACAACCTGTGTTCTTAAATTTACTTGGCCAACTCTGCCCTATAGAAACAGTGGGGCAAAATGACCAGCTGGAAGAAGTTACTTGTGTCGCAGAAGTGATATAACTGGGAAAAGAAAAACAGTTCAAGCTATCATCTTCAGTTCTGCTTCAGATCTTAGTGATAAAATAAACTCACATTGCTATTTCCAATTCAGATGGTTTGCAATAATACGGATCATAATCCCTGAAAAGTAGCAATTCCAGGGAAGTTTGGCACACTTGTTAATTATGCTTATTCAGGCTGAAGTTTCAGCACTTCCTTGATATAAGCAGGCCTGCTAGAGTGTGGAAAACACACAATGAGAATACGTTAGGGGCAATTGTTCTGTCTCTTTCATTTTCTTCTGAATCAGACCATAGCCCAAGGATTCTGTGAAGAAGCAAAATAGTCTATTATGGATTATGGTCACATTCTGACATCAGTATCGGCAGTTGAAATCTCTTGGACATCTTAAGATGGAGATTTATGTTTTATTTGCAGCTCAGAATAATTCTCATTCAAATATCTGTAAATGTAAAAGGGAAGCAAAAACGGGGGGGGGGCACACACAAAAATATTGCACCCAGTTAAAATTCATGTCTTTATTAAAAAAGAAATATTTTGTTTAAGATTCTTTGCCCCTTCCTTTGAGAGGATTGAGCTTAGGGTGTGTGGGTGTGCTTGGTCACCATGTCTGGGATGCTACTACCACAGTGACCAGAACTGTGGTGAAATCCCCATTTACAAGAGTAATGGTTGTACTGTGTCTACCACAAAGGGGGGAAAATGCCTTGACAAATGCATCATTGCTATGCTTTCTTGCCACAGTTTATTCTCCTCTGCATTCTGTGCAAGTTCTTAAAGCCCTGTGGCTTCATCAATCATAAGCTGTTTTATTATTTCAGAATCGTAAAACTGTAGATCATAGGCTCATTCAAAAGCCTTTCACATTACTCTGCCACATACACAGAATATTTTGTCAGAGACCAATTAGTATTTTTATTAATCTTACAAACAGGAACGTAGATTTTAATTATTACTGAAATGTACTACAGTCATGACAGAAATCTCTTAATGTATGTGATTATTGTTAATGGAGTTAAACTTGGATCTACGCCCCAGAGGTATCAGAATCCTATTTTTATGTTCAGTGAATATAAGTTAGATGAAACATATGAAGTATTCTGTGAATTACCAGATGGTATAATTTTATAAGAGGTTTATTTATAATATTATTCAATTATTCAATTACTCCTCCATGTGAAAATTTGGATCATAGTGTGTTTTATAAATGTAGGTGTAGGTATGGATTAAGGATGGCATATACATAAGGATAAACATGTGTATTGTAATTGTTTTATACACATACTTGCATATATACACACACATATATATATATAAAATCTATATCCATTTCCCTCTTTCTCATTGGCAAAGAGACAATCAATGAAGCAACTTATTTGGAGTTTAAAACAAAGTAATCATTAAACAAAGACATATTTCTCAATACCTAAGTAGTTTGAAATTGAATTTCTCAAGAAATTCCATTTAGAAACTCAAAGATGGTTCTTTGTTTCTGAGAAATATTCTTTATATCATAAAATCTATGAAAAAACTTTTACTATCTTAATAGGATACCTCTTCTCCACTCAACAACAAAAACCATACCTTTGAAACAATCATATTTCCTTTTGTTATCCTGCATCAACAGAAAGCTTTGGAATTCTCAACCTCTGCCAAGAACCTTAGGTAGCAATTGTATAATGGATAACTGAGATGTTGTTCATTCAAAACTAATGTTTTCCTAAGCCTTCAGGGTGGTTATATTTATTCTCATATGTACATAACTTTCTCATGAAAAGAACAAACAGGGTGCAGTTCGAGGTACCCGTGTAATTTCAGCTTGTTTTTGGTATTATAGTCCTTTAAGTTCAGATGCTTATAATTGTGTTATTTCTACCAATCCCAACACTCTAAAATCTTGCCCTGCTTGATAATCATTTCTTTCTGTATTTTCTTTATCATTGCTTTACTTACAAATATAATAAAGAATCTATTTAGACCAGAAGATATCAAGCACCTATGACTATTTCATGATCAAAATATTTTATAGACCCTCCACAAATTAAGTTTTATACTTGTACCACCATTAAGAAATGAATAATGACAGAAATCTATTTTTAATTCAGCAATGAAAGGCATAAACTACTTTATTACTGCATCAGATGCATATACTTGAAAAATAATAATATAAGAGGGACCTTCAAAATATTCATGGACAATGTGTATTATGAAGCCCCTTTGCATGGATTTCATTTTTTTTTTGCTCCAAAACATCTTATCTTTTAATTTCATTTTCCACATGCTTTTTGAAGTACTCTCATATATTATTTATTAGTCTGTGTTTGGACTTGCACAATCCTTTCAGTCACTTGTTTGCCAACTTACGTGTTATTATCATAAAGCATGAGAGTGGTGGTTTGGAACAATTGATATCAGGTAGGTGTCATTAGCAGTCCAGTGGCCCACCCTATATGACACTAGTTATATTTTCCAAAGAAATAGAATGTGAAAATAAGGAATAATTGCTCTATCGCCATTTGTGACATCATCTCACTTGCTCCTTGGATTTGTTGTACACCAATGATCATTTAAAGTAAGGAAATAGATGTGACCAATAGAGATAGAGCAACAAGAAAACTTTAGACTTGAAAGGGACCTGAGCCATAACATATAGCCCAACGTCCCTGTTGTCTTCGATAATCCAAAGATTTGAAGTAACTTAAGGTAACACAAGTAGTTGGTGATGAACCCAAGCCTAAACCTGGGTCATGCAAATTTTAAAACAATCTTGAAATGTAGCAAGCACTGTAGCATTGCCAGGAGATGGAGATGTGTAGGCTGAAATTACCATATAATCTGGAAAATCATTGATAATGCAAATTTAGAGGCAAAATCACATGGTTTTCTGTTAAATTGTGATGTAGAATGTGGTAGAATGAGTGCTAGATTTGGGATAGGAAGAGCTATTCTAAGTTCTGGTACTGTCACCACCTTATTATGTGACCTGACCTATGGTATATCTTTTAAGTATCCCTGACTTTCTCTTTCCTTTTATTTTAAAATGAGACTAATAATACATGCTCTGCCCACCACTTAGAAATATTGAGAGAATCAAAATCAATATTTGAAAATGCTTTGTTAATATGTATAGAGGTAAAGCAAAGGAGTGTACCCTAATGAAGGAGCAGCACACATAAAGAAATATTGTATCATGCATCTGTGCCAAATTTGGCAGGAGCCTGAGGATTCAGCACAAAACGAGTGTCCCTTATTCAAACTTCTTGAGATGATAAATGTTTCAGATTTTGGATTTCTGCATAACATATACATACTAAGGTATCTTGGGATGGTACCTAAGTCTAAATGGAAAATTCATTGAGTTCATATATATGTTCCAATAAAGGCTGGAAATAATTTTCTACAATATTTTAAATAACTTTATGCAGGAATAATGTTTCATGGTGTGGAATTTTCCACTTGTGTCATGTTGGCACTGAAAATGGTTTGGCTCTTGGCACATTTCAGATTTTAGATTTTGACATTAGGGATGATCAACCTGTCCTATACAAAATCAACATAGCCATGCTTTAAGACTTTTTCATTCTAGTACAGTGATCACTTAAGTCTGGTAGTATGCAGCTAGCCAGGAGATTTTTTTATTCATTTTCCTTCTTGAGCCTCACAGCAGAACTGGGCAAAGCGAGCTACTCTATTAAGCAGCATCTAACCAACTTCTCTTTCTGGTTCTACTGTGTCTATAGATGAGTTTAAAATCCTACCAGACACACAAGGCTTAACTCAAAGTTGATTCATCCTTTATCACTCCACGTGAAATAAATTGCTGATTCATATCTTTCCCATTTCACAATGTTTTTTGTTCTGCTGCTTTTGAATAGTTTTGTGCTGGCTAATTCTTCTAGTAATTATTGCTGAAGCTCCACGATGGCATCCCTGGGTTGGTTTCCTTACCTGTCTCATTCAAGCGTTTTCGTTTGCTTTCCCCCGCTTACAGACCCTAAAACAAAGCTTCAAGTGATTGCAGTTTATTTGAAACATAGCCTCTCGACACACAAGTCTGGAAATGGTGAAGTAAGGTAGGCATAGGAAGTGAACCAATAAAGTGTATCATCAAGTGAATTGCCACTTTGGACAGCTGGAGCTTAATCCTAGAAGAGACCTTCAGGAACCAGTGTAGGCTGGCTGTCTTGCAGTTACTCTGAAGGTCTAAGGATCTTTATTTTTACACTGTTCCCCAGCAGCCACTGTCTTGAGGCTGCTCCTGAGGGGTTTTCAGTCTTCAATTCATTCTGCTTAGAGTGCAAGTGGGAAAAGCAAGCTGTAGTAGACAGGAAGGCCCTCAGATCAAAGAATTTGAGTAGGAAAGTGGAACTCAAGACAGAGTGCAGAGAATAGGTACCAGTCAGAAGAATGTGTCTGAGAAACAAGCCCGTGTTTGCCTTCTCCTGGGTGTATACATTGTTTCTAAATTAAATTTAGAACACATCTTTGCTGGAAGAAGCTACCCTGGCCATCATGCTACTCATAGTATGCCTTGTCACTCCCAACATTCTTGCCTTTCTCATACATTTCCTTTTTCTTTATTATGTTTTCATATTTACTCTCCACCTAATTTCACATAGTCAAATGTTACCCCTCCTTTTTGCCAAGATCCACATCGTTGACATTTGTAATTATATAGTATCTTACTTTATGTAATAACTTCATATTGACCCATGGTGCAGTGTCGTTTTTATAATAGAAGACTGAACAATGTCTGTGGACTCAATGTCTGAACACCTAACAACTTGTGAAATCTTCATTGTTTAAAGAAAAAAAAAAGATTCTAAATATATTTAACTCTCTGAAATTATGTTATACCAGTGAATACTAGGAAACTGTTTGATTGCAATATTTAGCTTTTTGGGATGAGAATGAGACAAGTGATACTTCTCAAAGCAAAATTCTCTTTTGTCTGTTTGTCTCCTATTGCTCCTACAACAGATTAGCCACACTTTAATATATTAAACAGCAGAAATTTATGTTACATTTCTGGAAACCAATGGGTCTTATTGAGCTAAAGTCAAGATATCAGCGTGACTAATTTTTTTATTGAGTCTCCAGAGAAAAAAATCAGTTTTCTTGCCTTTTCTGGTTTCTAGACTTCCTTGGCTCTTGGCATTCTTCCATCTTCAAAGCCAGGATTGCCAGTTAAGTCTTTTTGGTATCACATCTCTCGGACACTGACTCCTCTGATGACTTCTTCCACATATAAAGCCTCTGTGACTATCTTAACACAGGATTATTCCCATATCATAAAAGTAAGCTCATTGGAAACCTTAATTCCATCTGCTACCTTAACTCCCCTTTGTCATGCAAGGTAACATGTTCACCAGTTAGGAGTCAAGGATGGCAGTATTTTCAGCAGGTCGTTATTCTGCCTACCACAGTTAAAGTGTCTTACTTCCTCCCCTGCCCCCAAATTCAAGAAGATAGCCTATTTGTTTGAGTTTATTTAAGATGTAGAACAAATTTCCTTGATGCTAGAGTTTGAATTGTGATTTTAACAAATGGAATCTTGTGTCTCATAAAACAATGCATCTATTTCATTTTGAAAGAGAAAAATTAATTTAGAAAATTGAAAATTCTCTGTATGCAATATAGTTTTGCTGCCCAAGAATCAGCTGTTGACCTACTTTTAGCATTTCCGAAACAAAATTGTCATTTGTGTCATTATCATAGCTAATTATAAAGTAAATTATTTGTATTGACCACATTGAGCAAATTAAGCCATTTAACTTATGGTACTCTCTGTCATAGACTGTGGATATTACATTTGTACTTGATTCCAATAGTGGTTAAGGGACATTAGAAGGATATACAGCTCATAGTTCAGCTGAGTCTTTATAAAATAATTCAATCTCTGTTCCAAAAATTGGATCATAAGGTAAGCATGTAAACTGAACACAAGTAGGACATATATACTATAGAAAAATTAGGGAGAAAACTTGGAAACTATCTCCACTAAGCAATTTGTGTTTTCTCAGGAAGTAGTTATCAAAAATGTGGGAGACCAAGTGGATTTCCTGGCTCCTGGCACTGGCCTGGCCCAGCCCTGCCTGTCGCATTCATTTGGGAAGTAAACCAAGGAATGGAAGAGCTCTCCCTTGCTCTGTCTCTGCCCTTGAAGTAGATGAAAGATAATTATAAATAAACATAAAAAGAAAACACACAGCCTTTGTTAAGGCTTACAAGCTCATCTCTTTTTTTTTTTTTAAAGATTTACTTGAAAGGCAGAGTTACAGAGAAGCAGAGGCAGAGGCAGAGAGAGAGGTCTTCCATCTTCCGGTTCACTCCCCCAGATGGCTGCAACGGCTGGAGCTGTGCCAATCCGAAGCCAGGACCCAGCTTCTTCCTGGTCTCCCATGTGGGTGCTGGGGCCCAGGGACTTGGGCCATCCTCCACTGCTTTCCCAGGCCATATCAGAGAACAGGATCAGAAGTAGAGCAGCCGAGACTCGAACTGGCACCCATATGGGACGCTGGCACTGCAAGCAGCGGCTTTACCTGCTACTTCACAGCGCCAGCCCCGTGATTCATATCTATTAAAGAAATTTATTTTTCTATGATCTCTTCATACTTGAACTCTGTGCAAGACCTTGCATATACATATGTTTCCCATTATGTCACGTGGGTCTTCATCTCCTCATCATGGTTCGTGATTTGAACATTCATAGTTCTCTTGATCAAAAATTTCCAGTTATTGGCTTCTTTTTTTAGTTTTTTTTTTTTTATTTATTTGAAAGAGAAAGAGAGACAGATTTTCCATCCACTGGTTCACTCCTCAAATGGCTGCAACAGCCAAGGCTATGCCAAGCCAAAGCCAGGAGCCCAGATCTTTTTCCGGGTCTCTCACGTGAGTGCAGAGGCCCAAGCAGTTGGGCCATCCTGTACTGCTTTCCCAGGTGCATTAGCAGGGAGCTGGATCAGAAATGGAGCAGCTGGGTCGGGAACCGGCACCTATGTTGGGTGCCAGCATAGCAGGCAGCAGCTTAACCTGCTATACCATAATGCTGTCCTTCTAACTCAGGTTTTTTTTTTTTGCTTGTTTTTTATTTAAAATCTGCAGATTTACTCTGTGAAAAGCTAATGATTTATTTTTCTGCCTTTCTCTCATACAGAGTACTTATTATCCGGAGATGTTATAAAATGATTAAGCCATGTTTTTAAGCCAAAGAGAATAAGACTTTAATATGTGTGCATTATGCAAGTTGTATAAAATAAAGAGCCAAAGTGTATCAAGGTGATTCACATATAAAGTAAATTTAATTTTCTGTTGATCAACAAAATTAAAATTTGATTATCATGAGCCAGAATTTCAAATACAATATTGTGTTACTGTAATAAATATTTATTATTCTCATTTGATTAACTAGGAAATTAAGAATACTATTGAGTAAGTAAGTTGCCCACAATTACTTAGCTGGTCAGTGTCTAGGATGGTATCATTTTCATTAGAGGAGTTAAAAATTTTTGTTGAGTTGAAATAAAGTGAATGATGCTTTTTTTAAAAAATTGAACACTCTGCAGTGAAATTCCATTGTTGAATTAAATAAATCCATTCTTGCAGGGTTGGCTACAAGCCCAATATAACAAGAGCCTTCAGGTACGTTCATTGTCTTCATTAACTGCCTTTGTTGGAAATTCCATTTATTCAACAAAATACCCAGCAAAAATATTCAGAAGTTGATGAATTGTCTCATGTTGATTTTAAATTGTAAAAATTGTGATATTTCTAACAAAATTTTGGCATAATGATACCTCTCCTCATTGTATCCTTTAAATATGTAATAACATCTTGAAATAGTAATTTCAAATGTACATGTTCTTGCATGGAATGTAAATTTCTTGCAAACAGGGATTTTGTTAAATCCTGACTTCATTCTAACACAATATTAACCATTACTATCAGAGCATGTATTATGTCATTAGCCTCTTCAAAAGCCATTATTTTATTATTGCCTTATTAAAACAATAATCATTTTAATGCTATAGGCTTGCATAAATAATTATAATATAATATTCATTAATAATTTATCAATATATAAATTTATTAACAATGAATTTATAATTCATTATCTTATAAATATTATACATTTATAATTTATCATCTCATTTACTTATTGCATCTATACCCCAACAGTATTTTAAGATATGCATCACTAATGCACTTTGCCAGTGATGAGTCTAAGCTAAAAGAAGAAAACCAAATTGACCAAGGGCTTGTAGCTAGCATTTGACAAAGACAAATTTCTAACCCTAGACTATCTGACTCCAAAGATGGGTTTCATTGTTTTTTAGTGTGCTATTCTGCTTCTAATGTTCCATGAGCCTGGTACAGTGTACCCTGTGTGTTGAAGCATATTTTGGAGTGTAGATACTATAGTAAATGAGGTAGAAAATAGAAGATAGAGATTGTGATATCTGAAGATTGTGTTTTCTTAGAACCAAAGACTTAAACTAGTCTCAGAAACCCACTCTGAGCCACAATTGGCATTAGGTTCACTTAGATAGATATAGAACATGAACCACCTTCAAATGTGTTTCTCTCTTTCGAGCAGTCTTCACAGTTCTCTGGATAGCCTTTTCTTTTAACCATCCTCTGTCGCTCCCCGTCTTCGTGGAGGAACGACACAGGACCCTGCGCTGTTCTTTCGTCTGCTCGGCCCTCCCCGGGTTTGCTGCTGGTTCTTCCCGGGTTGGCTACCGACCCTTCCACCTCCGTGGAAGGGCGGTTCCCCCTGCCACTTTCCCCACTTCCGCAGGGGAGCGGCACACCGCCGGCCGGCTCTCTCGGGGGCTGCTCAGATGTTATCCGGATGTTCCTGGTGCATGTTGTCTCTCTCCTCCTTTATAGTCCTCTTCCACCAATCCCAACTCTGCTGCCCACACGCCGAGTACGCTGCTCTCCTGCAATCAGGAGCAGGATCAGCTCCTGCAGGTCATCACTCAAGTTGGCGAGAGGCAGCTGCGTAGAAGTTGTTACTCCCTTCTCAGCGCCATATTGTGGGAGAGCAGATGCATAGAATAAGTCTTAATTCCAGTAACAGTCTAGTCCGAGTTGCTCCCCACAATCCTCCATATATCATGGAACAAGAATCATATTGGACAGGTGTTGGAATAACTTCATTCCCCAGATATCAGTATTTCTTGTATCAAATCTGTAGTTGTAGCTTCTGGGAATATGCCCAGTTACAGTTTCACCACTCATGGAAGTCCAAACTGTGACACCCAGGTCAGATATTTATAGGTCATTATGGTTTCTTCTAGTACAAGTGTAATTTGTCAGACTCATTATCATTATAGTCAATATGACATTATAATATATTGGATGTACCACATTTATCTGTTTCCACTGAATCAACTGAAAGTTGACCAAATTTCAATTCTATTTCAGAAAGTCTGAGAATTTTTCTAACAGTTTACCAAAAATAATTAAAGAAGAGTATTCTTAAAAAGTAGATTTGGGGATTTAGTTCTGTTGCTAAGAATGTTAGGAATAGGGTGTGATCTTAAAATTGACAACTTTGTGTATGTTGAAATACCAATATGCGAGCATGTGGGTAGGTGATTGGTACGGTGTCAAAGGTTCTAGAACCCTTACTGAGAAGAAATGACAGGAAAGCCTTCAGATGACTTTATCTTGAGGGAAAATGAGTGATGGTGTTGGATGACCTGAAATTCAAAAGAGCTGGGTTTATTGGAGGAAAAAAATGGACAGTATTCTGTAACTATTTCAAGTAAACGGTTACCCAAACCCTTGGAATTTTATAATGACCAGAGAGTACCATGCAGTAGAACCAAAAGGACTAAATGCAAAAAGACCATTTGTACCCATGACTGATTTCTTACCCTGACCCCAAATCCTTTGTTTATTTAACATGAACCTGATGATTTCATTCTTTATTTTACCAACAGTGCTACACACATACACACACACACACGAGAGAGAGAGAGAGAGAGAGAGAGAGAGAATCTTCCACCTGCTGCTTCACTCTCCAAATGGCCACAGTGGCCAGACTGGGCCAGCTTGAAGCCAGGAGCCAGGAGCTTCTTCCAGGTCTCCCACATGGGTGCAGGGACCCAAGCATTTGGGCCATCTTCTACTGCTTTACCAGGGTCATTAGCAGGGACCTGGATTGGAAGTGAAGCAGCTGGAATACTGGCACCACAGGCAGTGCCTTAACCCGCTATGCCACAGTGCTGGCCCCAGTAAGCATTCACTTACACCCTAAGGAACTCTAAGTTTGGTTATAGCTGTGGCAGCACGTGTACTTTCTATAATTATTCTAAACACAGGAAAGGACTCCTTGCCTCCCAAGGTCAATTCTGAATCAGTGAAAATGGTTCTAATTACTGGCTACAATACAGATACTTCATCTATCTATTAGTGAGCATTGATCCTCATTTATAAAACATGCACTTTTAATTTGGTGGTGATATTTAATTATATTGCAACCTATGGGGTCAGTGTTGATGGAAAAAAGACTCCCCAAAGGAAGCTTAAAGGACCCACATCACTTGGCACATCTTTTTCAAATCTGTATTTTTCTGTTGTTCTTTCATCTCAGAGATGCCTATATCAGAGAATGAATGCAATACATATGAAATGTTTATAAAGTGCCTACTATGTAGGAGGTGGAAATCTTTTCCTTCCTGTAAATTTGTTTTACTTAACTGCTAAAGTTATAATAGGAGTTATTATAATTAGTGATGTAGCACTGCTTAAGTGATGTTAATATTGCCATTTTTCATTGGATAAGTTAATATTTCCTAAGTCATCATTTTGAAATTCAATTTGCGTGACAGTTCTTTTTTAAAAATGTCCTCTACCAGTATTCAATCTAGTGCCTGTAGCAAAGTGTACATGACTTTGGCAGATGATGGCTAAGTGCATTGTATAAAAGATGTATTTTATACCAGATCAAAGGTCAATGTGTTGATAATTTAATATGCCAAAGGTCATACAGTCCAGAAATGTCTGCAAATTTCTGAAATGACGTACATTTCTGAAAGAAAACTGCTATTGCCTAATGGATGACATTAACTGGGTGGCCAAGCAAAGGCAAAAATAGCATAGTTCATCAGTGTGGCCCTGCATAAATCTATTATAGACTGAATTGCAGATTCCTTCTTTAAGTATATCATCATTCTTTTTCCTTTAGTAATTCTCTTACAGGGGAATTATCACAATATTGCTCTTGGGACTGAATATCTTTAAGTGCTAGAATATTACATTTTCTGAAAGGTCACTAAGTTAGTAAATGTGTGCTGTGCCAAGTATATTTCCTGTTTTGATCTTTGGATGGAATCATTTTACTATTTCAGTTTTCTTGGGTATGTTCATAGCAAAACTACTGTCATCTTTATGGAGAGTTACAGGTGACAGGAGCATCACTAGGATATGGAAACTGTATGTCCTTTTTCCTAATGAATATTATATTGTGTGTGTAAAATTTGTTGGATATGATGTTTTATTCTGACTATAGATCCCTTTATACTTTTGTATTCTATAAAATTATTTTCTTTAAAGTATTGTGGAAAGTTTTCTTAATTTTACTAAAGTGAGAGTAATAACAAAATTAGTGATAATGCTACTACTAGTAAGTACTATTTTCTTAATGTATACTATTACCATGCACTGAGTTAGGCTTTACATCCTTCACATCATATGATCATCAAAGAACCCTGTGAAAAAGATAGCCCATTTTAACATATTAAATAAGTTTCAGGCAAAGTGGAGAGGCTAAATTTCCATTACAAATCTTAAAATTAGTGTTTCCATTGGGTCATTAATCTATGCAGCAAATGCTTATGGAGTGCCTATTAAGTGCAGACAACTATGCCAAGGACTGTGAATAAATCATTTAACAAGATAGACATAATCTCTTCCTTCAGAGAGCTTGAAGTTGTGGAGAAAATGTAGCCGTTAACATCAGAAAGAACATCAAAACATCAGAAAGTAGTGTGAGAACAACTTTAATATGGCAAGTGGAACATACTCTATGAGTAAACAGTAGCCTGGGAAGAGAGAGGGCAGGACTTTCCATCCATGAATGAATCAGGTCAATGAAGATGCTAAGTGCAGGTATGCAGTGACATAATAAACTGGTAGGGGTACCGCAGAGAAAGTGCTACCTAAAGAACTTTCTAAAACATTATAACAAATTTAATCTGTATTTTAAAAGCATATTCAATTATAGGTAGTCTGTATTCAAAATAGGAGACACAGTCTAGGAAATAACCATAAATTACCATATTGCAATTGCTTGATGATTGTTAAAGCTAATATATTTTGAATACATGTTTCCTATTGCTGGATTCAACAGAACTTTCATATACATCTCTAGGCTTACCTTTCATTTAATAAGTAAATGAAATTGTTCATGTTTTCTGTTACATTTTGTAGCAGCTTTCTCCTAAACTAGGAAATTTTTATTTCACTAAAGGTATCAAACACTCTAATCTGTGTCAAATAATCTTATTTATGCAGAAATGAAGACAGTTGTAAAATCTGAGTTCAATTCACAAATATCTGCTTAATTCCCAAAGAAGGCGATATGCTTGGTTTGTCAAGCAGTGGTCTCTAAACTTTTATTCTTTTAAAGATTTATTTATTTGAAACGCAGAGTGACACACAGAGAGAGGGACAAAAAGAGATCTTCCATCTGTTGGATCACTTCCCAAACTTTATTTATTTATTTCTTTATTTATTTGTGAGAGGGAGGGTGGGAAGGAGGGAGAGAGACAGGCAGCACTCGTATCTGCTCCTTCATTCCTCAAATGTCTGCAGTAGCCAGGACTCCGCTAGGCTGAAGGTGGGAACCAGGAATTCTCTCCGGGTTTCCCCGATGGGTGGCAAGAACTCCGTTACTTGAACCATTTCCACTGCCTCCTAAGGTTTGCAATAACTGGAAACTGGAATCAGGACTGGAGTTGGGACTCAGACCTAGGCCTTCAGCATGTGGGCATCTTAACCAAGCATCTGCTTTTCTGAAAGGTCAGGCAATCACAGCTGATAAAATCTTTGAGCACAAATAATGTCTTTGAGCAACTGCTCAAATAGTCATATGAGTAGTATATTACTGTATTATATTACAAACCTAAATGAAAGAGAATGATAAGGATGGGATATGGGATTAAAATAAATTAAAAATAAATTGTCAATTTCCTTCTCATGGCCCAATCAAGAACATTTTAAATACTTGTTTTGTGTTGCCATCACATTGGCAAAGACAGAGATGGATAATCTGCTGTGTTTGACTCCAGGGAGACAACAATATGGTAATAAGTTCACAGAAGTGAAGTGCTGAGTTCTGTGGTATTAGAAGCAGTGGCTGTTGTGGTTCAAATTCAAGAGGATATTTCCTGGACAAAGTTGATTGTGTGTTATGGCCCATGAAAAAGAGCAATGGGCACCACCGGCTAGAAGGACATCGCGGTAATTGCTGAAAACAGTCCTCACGTTCCATGTGCTTGTGAATCAGCTGGGAATGTGGGCAGTGGCCAGGAGGTTACATTTCCAAGCCCCTAAGTGTTGCTGGTGTTGCTGCTGTGTAGACCACACTTTGAGTAGCAAGCTTTTAAAGGACTTTCAGCTCTAAACTGAGGAGTTTGTACTTAATTGGGTAGGTGGTAGGTATCTTCAACATGTATTCCAGCCAGGAACAACATGATCTAATTGAATTTTTGGCAGATTCATTTAGTAGTACTTACAGATGGGAGGCCATGACTAGAACCAGAGAGATAAGCCTGGAGGCACTTAACGGTGACAGGTACCAGGTGGCAGGTACCAAGGCCTATGAACTAGGACTGGCAGTAGAAACGGGCAGAAGACAGAATAGAAGGGCTTTATGTAGAGGCAGAGTCAGTATGAGAATAGAGAGAACAAACTTACACAGGTATAATATCTAAAATAAATTAAATCCAGGGCTGGAGAAATGAGTGAGAACTTTGAGCTTTACTGTTCATTTAGTCATTTGGAAATTTGAATTGTTGTGAATTTGAATTCATATGCATAAATGATACATACTGCTAAGCTAATAGCAATATTTTTGAGAAAAATTATCCTAAGATAAAACCAGGTATGTTTGAATTCATTTGTCATCTTTCCTGCACCTTATTTTCATAAGGAAACACATGGCCTGGATATGTATGTCCATACAGGTCAATACATCTCAATGATTGTAAATAGGCCTTTACCCGTATTGAACAAATGTTCCCTGTTCATCTGCCTCCAGGTGAAAACCACTAATGGTCACATAAAAATCACTGAAAAGTTTGAAGCATAAAGAGCTGGAAGTGGTAGAGAAAAATGTATTTTTGCTAAAGGCTCTGAATTTCCTGAATTGTTTGCTGCTATTTGACCAGTCCTTCCGTTGTGGCCTGCCTACATTGTACACACTATCGATCAAACAGATCATTACATTCATTTTATTTGTGTGTATCTATCTGGTTTCTCCTATGGAACAATAAATTCCTTGAGCGCTAAGACTGCATTCTACTCATTCAGTATCCACAGGCCTGAGCACAGATGCTGAACAGCTGGCTTCGGAGTGAATGAGTGAATGATCCCAGAACCTGGCAAAGATGTAACCACAGAAAATATCCCCTTCGGAGTGAATGAATGAATGAGTGGATAATTGAAAGAATGAATGATGACTTCACCTTTGGAATGTCCCTTTCCAGATTCTATTTTCTTTATTGATAGACAAGTACCAGTTTACCTCAAAGTATATAATCAGTATTTCACTCATCCATGTCTACATACAATAAGCAGCCTTACAATTATAAAGTGACTTTAAAATCAAAAGGCTAAGTCTAAATTTTATTTATTATGGACCAATAGTTTATGTGCTTTACCTTATAGCTCAGTTTAAATTTAAGTTCGATTTCTTAACATCAAGTCAATTCATCAGTTTTAACTCACAGAGACTTTTTCATCATGCTTTCAAACCTCCCGTTGGTTTTCTTTTTGAAAACTAATTTCATTATAATCATTTGGGGTGTGTGTGTGTCTGTGTGTGTATAAACACTGAACTCTCTGGTGGACATTTAGTTACTATCCTGGTTCTGTAATGTGGGAATCGTTATCAGTGAAACTCAAAAGGATTGTGTACAGGACGGTGGCCGTAAGTTGCTTCTGTGCTATGCATACACAGCTTCTCAATCGTGCCCGGAACTGTGGTTAGCATATGTGTATCTTCAGGATATCTTCAGTATGTACATTTTTAAGCCAGCAGCCGCCTCAGAGTCTGTTGTTAAAAAGCATATTATGTTCAGATTGGTATCTCTATCAGGTTATTCATGCTGCCAAATTGTATCCACACCTTCCAGGATTCTAGCGCATTGTTTTAAATAAATTTTCACTTTGCTGTAAATGCTTCAATTTTCAAGAATCATAGATATGAGCAGAGTCTTGGCAACTGTCTCATTGAATCACGTTGCAGAAAGGATGGCAAAGTAAAAACTATTGGTTAAATCACTTTGTAAAGGACATATAGCTGGTTATTGACAAAAGGATCTGAAATATGACCATCTCCCAAATCTCCAGCACCGTGATTTGTCTTATGCCATACAACATCATTAAAAGATATTCATAGTTTCCCTTTGGCCATCCGAGAGGCTGCGTTTATCATCATATTTTGGGGGAACATCTGTATGATCGCATCAAAAGAGCTACAGACATTTTCCAGAAGCCCTTCCTGCACGACTTCATATACCTTAAACCTTTGTTAGAATCATTTGATACCCTCCAAGTTCACTGATGTTCCAAAAAACTTATTTTATTTCTCAATTTGTTTTCTAAGCTTTGTCAATAAGAGTAATACTCATGTAATACTTCAGATCAAAGTATCTCCATAAATAAAATTACCTTTGAATCTGCATAGGGATTTTATGATTCAGTTCATCAGGAGGCATTGACTCTTTGGACTCTATTTATCTAAATACAAAGTCTGAAAATTGATGTATGCTTTTGAGCTATCATGTGTTTTGGTGTTGGAGGAGAAGCATTCGTGTAAAGAGTAGGACTTCTGTTAATGCACATAAGCCCTGGCTTTTCACAGGAAAATGAAGGCTAACGCAAGGGCGGTACACGTGATTCCCTGAATACACTGATTCTGCAGTAACAGAATAAATGAAGCCACCATTCGCACAACCTGTTTTATCCCATTTTCAAAGGAGGCTTTCATACAATATGCCGTTGACTTTAATTCTAGCTACTTATTGTCATCAAGTTATCGTAATGGTGTGAAGAATCCAGACCCTCTGAAACCACCCCTGGATCTCTACTTCTCTCCATTTCTGCTGACGTCAGTATACATGATGTGAAAGTAATCTGCACAATTAAAACTGTTTCCATTGTTGCCCCTTGCTCAGTCTGTGGTTTAATGAGTTTTCAGCAGTATGTTTTTAAAATGCAAATCTGGGGGCCAGCATTATGGTGCAGCAGGTTAAGATACCACCTGTGATGTGGGCATCCCCTATCGTAGGGCTGGTTTGAGTCCCTGCTGCTCCACTTCCCATCCAGCTCCCTGCTAATGTGCCTAAGAAAGCAGTAGAAGGTGGCCAAATGGCTCAGGCCCCTGCCACCCACATGGGAGACTTGGATGGGGTTCCTGGCTCCTGGCTTCAGCCTGGCCCAGCCCCAGCTGTTGCAGTCATTTGGGGACTGAGCCAGTGGTTTTAAGTTGGTTCCCTCCCTCTCTGTCTTTCTCCCTCCCTTCCTGTCTCCCCCCTGAAGCTGCCTTTCAACGAAAGAAATAAATCTTAAAAAAATGCAAATCTGATCAAGTTGTTCTCTGATTCTAAGCTCATTCTCATTACTCTCAAATCCTTAATATGGCCAACAGACTCCTGCTTGATTTATTCTCTTCCTCACTTCTTCACCCTGTCCCTCTCCCCTTGCCTTTTTCTCTGTTTTCACTCTCCATAAAAGCTCATACCTTGGCTTTGTCATCCCAGAACCTTTCTACGTTCTGTTAATTCTGTCTGAAAAATTCTGTCAGTTTATCTGTGCTGCTTCACCCAGTCATCTCTTCATGCACGAATTTCCAGGTTCAGTGTCACTTCTTTAGGAAAACTTTTTCCCACATAACAGACTAGGTTAGAACTCCCTGTTCTGTACCTTTCAAAACTGTGAAGTTCCACTTCATGGCAACAGTCATAGATGTGTTAATTGTGTGTTTTTCTGTCATTGAACTTATTTTTAAGTTTATGCTAGATAAGTTTATATATCCTTTGTTCATTATTATACCATGAGAACATGGCATATTGTTTTGAAGTATGGTTAACACTCAATAAATATTGCTTGAAATGCTGATTGTCAAAGGCTAATTCCTTAGTAAATTTGATGAACTTGAAATTGATAAATACATTGTAGAAGAGTGGTCTTCAAAGTAGTATTTCTAATTTCAAAGGGCCTCCAAAATTTACTAGTAAGAAAATATAAAAATTTCTTTTCATTTTATCATTTAAAAATATAGTACCTATTTTATATTTTCCATAATACTTACATATTGTTAGAAAATTACAAGAATATAGTTTACATAGAAATAAATAGACATTACTATTTTGTTCTCATTCCTTCCTTCTTTTTTTTCTTCCTTTCTTCATTTCTTCCTTCCATCTTCTTTTTTTCTCCCTCCTCCTCCTTTCTTTTTTCCTTCTTTAACTTACCATATTATATAATCAAAAAATCTAGATTTTGATTTGTTTTTACTTAATATGTATTTTCTCTCTATTTAATAAGCAGAGTTTGACATATCTTTTAAATTGAATTTTCTGGCCTAAATTCCCACTATATAATTCAAAATTCTCTGCCATATTTTGTTAAAAATAATTTGATTATTCACTATTCTGCATTTGGCAAGTAAAATAAAACAATAAAAATTTTATGTTAAAAACATTTAACATTTTGGTCACTATATATATATATATATATATGTATGTACATTTAAAATCCATTTAAAACTAAGTGTACCCACCATACCAAAATAACCAAGAATAGAGTAAAATGAAATAGCCCAAGAAATTAACTTACTGGCAAACACTCAAATGCATTATCAGCTGTAATGGTACAAATTTATCTAAAAAATCACACTTGCCTCTAATCTTTTTAATTGAAATATGCAGCTTGGCGGGGGAGGTTTCCACATCCAGTGGATTGTCAAACGGAAGTAGTATACTAAGGAGTGATCAGCATAAAACATTAATTTTTGGCTGCCATCCCGCTCCTTTGACTAGTCTCTTTCTTTATTACGAATTTTATGGTGGATTCTGTAGGCATTCCCTTAACCTATGGTCATTGCTCCAGTATAAAGATTATTTTACTTGCATTTTGTGATGTCATTGTGTGTTAAACCTAAAATAATTATCTGGTAAAATAACATAGCAGTTTTATTTATTTGCCTGCCATCTGTAAATAAACATTTTAGGATTTCTTAAATGTAGACAGACTCAAAACTCATTTGAAAAGAAGACAGAAATTTTCATGAGAAAAAATCTTGTATAGAAAAAAATAGATGGTATTTAGCTAAAAAAGCAATTTCAAACTACCTGGTAGGATCTAATTTAATGATTCTTTCCATGGTTTCTGAAAGTGTATTTATTGTTGCCTCCCTTAACTTTTAATGAAAATGATTACCAAATCTCTCTGTTATCTGGAAAACGAGTAAATAAACTGGATCATTAACCTGAATACATTATCAGGGGTCCCAAAGCTTCACTGATGGAGTTTTCCAATTTTGAGTGAAGCAATTAAGGGGAAATAGATACGTAATAAAATAATTATATTTAAGATCAACATGTGTTTCATAGCAGAATGAAATGTCACTTTGAACTTCATCCCTATGATAACATTTGCTTAATTATAAAGGAAACAGTATAAATGGCTTTTTTTTTTTTTTTTGACAGATAGAGTTATAGACAGTGAGAGAGAGACAGAGAGAAAGGTCTTCCTTCCGTTGGTTCACTCCCCTAATGGCCGCTAAGACCGGCACTGCGCCGATCCGAAGCCAGGAACCAGGTGCTTCTTCCTGGTCTCCCATGCGGGTGCAGGGCCCAAGCACTTGGGCCATCCTCCACTGCCTTCCCGGGCCACAGCAGAGAGCTGGACTGGAAGAGGAGCAACCGGGACTAATACCCGGCGCCCCAACCGGGACTAGAACCTGGGGTGCCGGCAGCGCAGGTGGAGGATTAGCCAAGTGAGCCACAGCACCGGCCGCAAATTGTTCTTGTTAGTCCTTATTCACTTCATTGTAGTGCAAACTGTGTTTTCCATGGAACCTGAAAAACTGTCTTACTCTAACATGGAAATTCCATGAGAAATGTGCAAAATTTCTAACACTAGTGATAGAATTCCGTATAGATTACAATTGAGTAAATTATTGAATAACATGAATTCTTAGATGACAATAAAACATTTTGCATTTTTGCTATTTGTACTTTTTTTCTAATAACAACAGTGATTTTTTTTTTCATTTTCCTACTGAAGTTATTGCAGAATCCCTCTTCGTAACATATTTCTTAAATCCAATTCACATGGAGATCACTTTGGCTAGAAATCTATACCTTCCTGAAAACGGCAAAAACTTCTTGTTTTTTTTTTTTTTCCTTATGCAAGATCAAAAGACTTGTTTATCTGACCAGAAAAGTAGACATAACCCATGAATCTCATTATTCATCAGAAAGAGAACAGATATGGTTTGGGGATTGCTATGGGAATGGACAAATACTAGATATGAAGTTGAAGGCTGGTATTTGAGATGACTTACAATTGTATTTTCTATTTCTCTTTTTCATTTGTAAGTTCAATATAACTATAAAATTTCAGAATATATGAACCTTGCCAGGTTACTTTATGAATAAGTTGGAAGTTTCCTTTACCAGGAGATATAACTAGCAAATATTCAATACATATATAGAAGAGATTGGTGACAGTGTTGATTGGGATGTAAGAAATAAAGTTAAAAGTCACTATAAGTAATAAGGAAAAATCGCATCACATTCTTACCCCTTGATAAAATTTATTTAAAGTTAATATGAGCATGTAATTACCTTTGGTTTGAGATTTATTTATTTTTATTTTTACTTGAACTAAGATAACTGCTATTATTTTGGTGTATTCAGGACACAAAAGATAGATGATGATTATGAAAACAGTGAGAAGTTACATTTAATAAGTTATGACAATGATTTGAATTTAGTATGCTTGGCAGTTTATTTTCTCTTACTGAATGTTACAGTTCCTACATTTAAGTCATGTGATAAAATTGAAAGGGCATAGACACCAGAAATATTATGAAGGTCTGTGTGAATAACATCAGCTACTCTAGGCCTTTATTTTTCTCCTGTAATATGGGCGTTGAACTTATTACTTTGCCGGAAAGTTGAAGAGATGGTGTTGTCATTACTTAATAAAGTCAAAGAATGTAAATAATGTTCTATAGTGTCTAGCTAATACAAAATGCTTTGTTGATATTATTTATCTTGCCTTTATGACAGCATGATTAAATGTAAAAAGGAAACACTTTTTGGGGGCTGGCACTGTGGCGTAGTGGGATAAAACCTCCACCTGCAGGGCCGTCGTTGCATATGGGCACAGGTTTGAGTCCTGGCTGCTCCTCTTCCGATCCAGCTCTCTGCTATGGCCTGGGAAAAGTAGTGGAGGATAGCCAAACTATTTGGGCCCCTGCACCCATATGGGAGACCCAGAAGAAGCTCCTGGCTTTGGATTGGCCGAGCTCTGGCCGTTGTGGCTGTGAACCAGTGGACGGAAGACCTTTCTCTCTGTTTCTCCCTTTCACTATCTGTAACTCTAGCTCTCAAATAAATAAAGAAAAATCTTTTTTTTTAAAAAAAGGAAGCATTTTGTAAGGCAAATGAAATTTCTCAAAATAGGTTAAAGAAAAATACATCAGCTATAACACTATTAAGAATTATGTACGCAGGCATTGTGGCACAGTGGGCTAACCCACTGCTTGGGATGCCCACATCCCATGATAAAAGTGCGTGGGATTGAATCTTCCTGTTTTTGATCCAGCTTCCTGTTAGTGTGCCTGGGAGGCAACATATTACAGCTCGTGTACCTGGGTCTCTGCTTCTCATCTGGGAGATGCAAATGAAGTTCCTGGCTTCTGGTTTCAGCCTGGTCCAGCCTTGAAAGTTGTGGGCAATTGGGATATGAAACAGGATGGAAGCCCCTGCTCAGGCTTGCTCGCTCACTCGCTCTCCCTCTTTCTCGCTGTGTGTGTGTGTGTGTGTGTGTGTGTACGTGTCTACCTGCCTTTCAAATAAGTAACATAAATAAAACCTAAAACAAAATAAATGCTTAGGAGTAACTGGAAAATGTTATTACAGTTTTAAAAAGAATTATGAAATGTGTAAATAGAGGTGAAGTTAGTTAACATTTGGAAATGCAGTGTTCTGTCATTAATTTATTAGGCATGCAAAATTAAGACTGTAGACATAAAATAATTATATGAGAACAAAACTAAATATCATGTCTGTTTTTAAATGTCAGTATAAATGGCAAATAGGGAGAGAGAAAAAAGAACATTTATTTCACTTTCAACATGTCACTACATGCTTTTGAATTTTCTTGTGGGTTTTCTGTCAGTAAAATAGGATCCTTGTATCTGAGAGTCATGATTTTATATTTGTTTTACGTTTCTTGCCAAATTGAAAATAAGGATTCATTTGACTAGTACTCATCTCAAGATATCTTTAATAACTCAAGGGTTTTTTTTTTTTAACCTTTCGACTGGTTTGACTAAATTCAGCTAAATAACACACAAGTAGTTCCTTTCAGTATCAAGGAAATTACTATGTGCTTGTTTTCAAATGGTTGAGTGAACAGAATGACTGGAGTTTTTTAAATTGTAAAGATTCTTGAATACTCTGTAACTATACTTAAGTTTCCAGTACAGAATTCCTGAAAGGAAATGTGTGATTCCAGACGTCATGCATGTTTTTGGTTCATTGCTTAGAGAAGTGGTTCTCAAAGTGTGGTTCCTTGACCAGCAGCAGGATCATCACCAGGGAACTTAGTGATGCGAATTCTTGATCCCTGTTCTGGCTCTACTGACTCAGAAATTCTGGAGGTGAAAACTTTTAAGCAGCTTTCCAGGAGGTTCTAATATATGCTGAAAATATATCAAGTCCATAGCAGACATTTTAATGTCATAAGGTAGTGTTGGCAGCAGTGAAGCCAAACTTTTGAGGAAATAGCCCTTAGGAGAAGTCTAATGAAGCCTGATAGGTCTTGCAATATAGAGCATGGGAGGACAAAAGAGTTGGGGAATTCGGATCATAATCATTGGAGTCATTGGTGTCATGAGCAAGTCATTGGGTAACTTTCTTCAGCAACTCATTAAACCATGGCGAATCAGGAAAGGGTGGGGGACACTGAAAGAAGAGCTGGTAGATTTGACAGGGCATCATTTATTTGACCAAAAACTGAGCGAGGGGGATTGTTGTCTGTGTGTTAAGTTCATATCCATGACAGAGCAGTACGGTCTTGGACTTACTAGCAGATTCAGCCAAAGCAACTGAGTTGAGGCTGCTGCTTTGCCAGTAGAGTGGTGGTTCTTTAATCCCAGTATTGAAAACAATTACGAGAATGATTATTTTGAATGCATTCTTGAGCCTCTTCCTCTGAGATTGTGATTCAGGAGGTCTAAGGACCATACCTACAAAGCAGTGCTGGGGGCCAGCACTGTGCCTAGTGAGTTAAGCCACCACCTGTGATGCTGCTATGGTATATGGGTGCTGGTTCGCATCCTGGCTGCCTGACTTCCAATCCAGCTTCCCGCCAATGTGCTTGGGAAAGCAACAGAAGATGCCCTGAGTACCCGCCACCCATGTGGGAGATCTGGATGAAGGTCCTGGCTGCAGCCTGACCAAGCTCTCATTCATTGCAGACATTTAGGGAGTGAACCAGTAGATGGAAGATCTCTGTCTCTCCTCTCTGTGTAACTCTGCCTTTCAAGTAAATAAATAAAACTTGTAAAAAAAAAAAAAACAGTTCTAAAAGATTGTAGCTTAGCTGAGACATTTACTCAGATGCTTTGTACAAATCAATGTTATTTGGTGTATTGGAAAACAACCAATCAAAACAACAAGTAGTAGAATAAAAATACTATGAGGAAAGTTCTTTGTTTTAGGAATCCATACACACTTGAGAAACACTGTCTAGCAATTTCTACTATTACCCATTTAATGAACTAAAAATAGTACCTGTGTATTGTTTATATCATTAATATCAACGAATGGCTTTTGTCCATGTTTTCTAGTGTTTTGCATTATGTGAAGAACAGAAAATTCATGCCTTCACCATTCAGTAGCTATCCTAAATGAGGTCTCATCTTGATTGATCTGTAAGCACTTCTTTTATCATTGCTAATGATGATTGCAATGCCACTCTATTGTGAGTTTGCTCAAGCAATCTGGAGATGAGCTAAGGTCATTTAGTTATTGTTTCCCAGTTAAAAGGACAAATGGGTCATGATGTAGAAGACTTCTAATGATAGGGGAGAGCAAAAGGAAAGCATAACAGATTCAAAAACGCGAGATGTTGGCCATGGCTCACTAGGCTAATCCTCCGCCTGTGGCTCCGGCACACCGGGTTCAGGTCCTGGTTGGGGCACCGGATTCTGTCCCAGTCGCTCCTCTTCCTGTCCAGCTCTCTGCTGTGGCCCGGGAGTGCAGTGGAGGATGGCCCAAGTGCTTGGGCCCTGCACCCGCATGGGAGACTAGGAGGAATTACCTGGCTCCTGGCTTCGGATCGGCACGGTGCACCCGCCGCAGCGGCCATTGCGGGGTGAACCAACAGAAAAAGGAAGACCTTCCTCTCTGTCTCTCTCACTGTCCACTCTGCCTGTCCAAAAAAAAAATGCTAGATGTTATCTATGAAACTTTTGCAAAAGATGATTAAATAATCTTCAGTATATGCCATATGATGAATATATATGTATTAACAGGTAAACATGTATGGATATGGATTTTAAAAAGTGAACAGTGACTTGATCAGCCCTCACCCTGACTGTTGATGAGCAGCTTAATATGTTATCCCTCTTAGTATTTTTTTTTGTTTGTTCTACTTAATACTTTTGATTGAATACTGTAATCAATACACAACTCTTCTTAAGTGCTGAAACTTAACTGAAAAGTGATCGCTGTTAAATATAAGAGTGGGAATAAGAGAGGGAAGAGATGTGCAATTCAGGACATGCTCAAGCTGACTTACCTCAAACGGAAGAGTTAGAAACATACCAGGGGATTCCAATTCAATCCCATCGAGGTGGCATGTACCAATGCCATCTCACTAGTCCCAGTGATCAATTTCTGTTCACAATTGATCGTAATGATAGGACTAAGAACCAAAGGGATCACATAAACAAGAATAGTGTCTGCAAATACTAGCTGATAGAATCAAAAAGGGAGAGAATGATCCAACATGGGAAGTGACATACACAGCAGACCCATAGAATGGCAGATGTCCTAACAGCACTCTGGCCTCAGAATCAGCCCTTAAGGCATGTGGATCCGGCTGAAATGCCCATGAGAGTATTTCAGGCATGGAAAGCCAAGACACTCTGGGAGGGAAAAAAAAAACCTAAATGAAAGATCTCCACGAGTGAGATCCCAGTGGAAAGAATGGGTCATCAAAGAAGGAGGTACCTTTCTCTGAAGGGAGGAGAGAACTTCCACTTTGACCATGGCCTTGTCTAAATATGATCAGAGTCGGTGAACTCAGGGGGCTTCCATAGCCTTGGCAGCTCATGACAAGAGCCTAGGGTGATTACTGAGGCCATAAACAAGAGTGTCAATTTGTTAAGTCAACAACAGGAGTCACTGTGCACTTACTCCTCATGTAGGATCTTTGTCCTTAGTGTGCTGTGCATTGAGATTTAATGCTATAACTAGTACTCAAACAGTATTTTTCACTTTATGTTTCTGTGTGGGAGCAAACTGTTGAAATCTGTACTTTATATATGCTAAACTGATCTTCTGTATATAAAGAGAATCGAAAATGAATCTTGATGTGAATGGAAGGGGAGAGGGAGTGGATAAGGGGAGGGTTGCGGGTTGGAGGGACGTTATGGGGGGGAAGCCATTGTAATCCATATTCTGTACTTTGGAAATTTATATTCCTTAAATAAAAGTTAAAAAAAAAAAAGGTGACCATTCTGGTGCATATTGGGTTAAACCGCCACCTGTGATGCCAACATCCCATATGGTCACACGTTGCATTATTGGCTGCTCCACTTCCAATCCAGCTCCCTGCTAACATACCTGGGAACACAGCAGAAGATGGTCTAAGTACTTAGGCCCCTGCCATCCTCATGCGAGACCTGGATTGAGTTCCTGTCTCCTGGCTTCAGCCTGGCCAAGTCCTAGATGTTGTGGGAGTGAATCACTGGATGGGAGATCGCTCTGCTCCCGCCTCAGTCTGCCTCTCCTCCTACCTCTCCTTCTCTCTCCATAACTCTGCCTTTCAAAGAAATAAATCTTTTTTTAAAAAGTGATTAACATAGCGGTGGGGGCATTTGACATAGCAGTTAATATGTCCCTTGGGCCACCTGCATCCCAGATTGGAGTGCCTGGGTTCGAGTCCCTGTGTTCACTGTAATTCCATCTTCATGTTCATGCATTCTGATAGGCAGCAAGAGATGGCTGAAGTAGTTGCATTCCTGCTACCCATGGGGAAAACTGCCTGCAGGTCCTGGTGCCTGTCTTCAGCCTGGTCCAGCCCTGGCTGTTGTGAGCATTTGAGGAGTGCAATACCAGATCTCTCTCTTCCTCTCTCTCTCTCTCTCTCTCTCTCTCTCTGTCTCTTACTTTCAAATAGGTAAAAATCAATACATAAAATTTTTTAAAGCTGATCAATTTTAAAGTGATTGCTAGTTTATGTATATACCATGATTTATATGGGGTAGAAACATGGATTGCTGGTATGGAAAGAGAGTGTTAACTTCCAAGGAACACAGTTTTATACAAAATATGTTTCCTGAACATTTTTGGCTTGACTGATAGTGATCAGTTGCCTGTGCTGTGACTTAGAGCCATGGGAGGAATATATCAGAAAGCAAAATAAAATAATTAAGATTTTATCACAAAATACATGTGATATTTACATTGTCTTGCTTATGAGGACAAGCTAAATTATAGTACAAATCAAATGAAAGCTTCTGAGTTCTGCTTAGAAATAATAATTATTTGTTCATGGAGAGGTAACAAATAGTTGATAACTGTATTTAATGTTTCCTATCACATAACACAAAAAATAAGTGGATTTATAATAAAGACCAGTATGTTTAAATGGTATAGAAAATTCCTACTCCAGTAAAGGACAAATAGAAAAAAAAAACTCTTGAAAATGCATAAATGTAGATTTACTTAAATTGTGGTGGATTTATTTACTGATTTCAGTAGATACAAGTTCTGTTCTAAGAGGGTTGAAAAGATCAAGAAATCGCAACTCATGGACCAAATAAAGACCTCATAACCAAAATTAATTAATACTGGTTGTCATTTGTGCTTAAAATGCTATAACACAATTAATTTTTAAAGCAAAATGGTGGTAGTGCATTTGCTTAGTGACAAGTTCCTATTTATGTTTTGAATTCTGATTTGTTTATTTTTTCCACTGTCTTGTTGCAAAGCACAGTAGGCCATCTAAAATGTATATCCAAGTGCTTTGGACAGTCAACCAAATAAGTTATAATTGGGCTGAGGTGAATCATTTGATTATTCCTTGAGCTTGGTCATCAGAAGTAAAAAGTAAAAGTAGAATTCAATTTAATCATTGAAAATACCACTTACTGCCCCCTGGAGTTTCCCATGCAAAGAGGGAAAACAGAGGAAAGGAAATCACCAGTATTTAGAAAGGCCATGTGAGTGGCTTCTCTCCATAAATGCTAGTATATATTCCATGTAGAAATGAGGACATTTAGCTGTTTTTTCTCGCAGTAATGTGAGTACCTCCAGCGATGACTTTTCTTTGACTTAGCAGTTCTAGAGTTTTAGCTTGCATCACACTTGCCTGGTCTTTCTATTTTGACTTGTTGAACTGTTTCTTCAGTGGAGCATGATCCTCTCACTATAATGTAAATTAAAAATATGTTCTCTTACAAATTAAAGAGAAGGAAGAAAGAAAGAAGAAAAACAGGGAGGGAGTGAGGGAGGGAAGAAGAGAACCACTATAGTCTTAGGGTTGTATCTATGAACTACATTCCATCTGTCTTCTTTACATTCAATAAATGAATACCTTGATAAATAAATAAATACTCCCACCAAAGAAATTACTTGGGTGAGTGGTAACACAGAACTTGTTGGGCTTCAGCCACTGAGTTTCTGATTCAGTATGTCTGGGGGTAATGTTGGATAATTTGCTTTCCTAACAAGTTCCTAGGTGATGTCTATGCTGTTGGTCCAGGAACCACCATCCTATTTTACCACAAGAAAATATGAAACTTAAAAAAACAGCAAAAATAGTAGCATAAGAAAAGGCTTCAAAGGAATTCCTCAACCATAAGTGCATTTATTGTGAATCTTTACCTTTAAAATTTTACAATGAAAAATATATTGTATTTCCAAAGGGATTATTGAAAGGGGAAACTTTGTTTCATTAGAATGTTTTCTTCTTTGGCAACTTAATTAGATAAAGGATCCATGCTTACATCTGATGGTCATTTCTGGGCTTGCGAACCAAGACACTCTAATTGTGTTTGTGGTAAGTAGCCTTTCTGTATGATGAATGGGTATTCCTTTAAAAATGTGCAGCCTTTCTGCTCTATTGTGTTTCCCCCTAACGGAAATCGTGAACATTCTTGGCCAATGGACGCTTTCAGATTACTGTCACTGACATGCAGAGGTAGCATGGACAGTGATTCCATGGAGGGAGGTTGACAAAGACCAGAAAGCATTGGATTTCAGGAGTTTCAAATTATTGCACAGTTTGTTCTTGAGGTTTGGCTACAGGAACATTGCTAGTTCCGGACTCCTCAGTCTTCTCAGCTTTGCTCCTTTCCGCACTAAGTTGAAGACTGGCACCAGAGGAGCGAGGCTCTGTCAAGTCGTGCACCTCTCGCCTCGCCTGAAAAGAAAGATAACTGTGCCTCAGTGCGGAAGAGAAAGGAAAAACAGTTCTGCTGATAAGACACCATATCGTGATTTGCTAATGGTGACACTGAGGGTGCCTTTCTCTTTTTCTCCGAAAGAACAAACTTATTTTTTCTGTAAGTCACTTGTTTGACTTACTCATTTGGAAAATTTGTTGAATTATGTAATCATTTCATTACATTCAGAATTACAGTCCATACTCTTAACAGACCTTTTTTCTGACTACAGTTACATCCAGCTTTTCCCAACTATTCTTCTGACTACAGTTTAGTAGGCCTATTTTATTTCATGCAATTTTTTTACAAAGTGATTTTATTCTTTTACAGAACGGGGAGAATGATGTCATTTGAAATATCTTTTCTTATAGTCACTATCTATACAAATAAGCATATTTGCATAAAATGTGACAGACATTTATTAAATTTTTTTAAAAATTTACTTGAGACACAGAGAGAGCAAGCGAGCAAGAGTATGTGCATGTGAGCAGAAGTTCTCCCACTGGTTCACTCTGTAAACGCCCACAACAGCCGGGGCTGGGTGAGGCCAGAGCCAGGATCTGGGAACTCATTTCAGGTCTCCCTGGTGGGTGGCAAGAGCCGTCACTGCTGCCTCGCTCTGTCACTATCAGCATGGAGCTGAAGTCAGGAGCTGGGGTATCCAACGCAAGTGGATCACACTCCAGTGTGTGATGCAGGTGTCATACTGCTGGGCTAACCATCCACTGCAAAATATTTAAATATTTAAAAGTATTGTTTAATAAAAGTGTTGTGTTGTTTGATTTAATATTGCTGGAAGGAAACTCTTCCTACCCAGTTCATGTTTTATATTTTGTATGTTCTAGGATAGTTTGTAGGATAGTCAGACTAATGCCTCTTGTCCATGTTGCCCACAAACACCCTTAGAATGTGAATTATGCTACGTTCTATGGCAAAGAGGAATTTGTGGCTGTGATTAAGTTAAAGATCTTGGATGAGAAGAGTTTGCTGGATTGTCTTGTTGGGCCCAAGGTAGTCACAAAGGTCCTTGTTAAAAGGGAGGCAGGAAGTTCCCCAGAGAAGGGACTCTAAGGAAAGCTTGGATGGTGGACATTATCCTGAATGCATGTTGAGTTTGAACAGGCTCCTCTGTGGCATTTATTTCTTTATCTATTTATTAATCAGTTATCTTTTGGCAAACCCATAATGTAAGCGAAATTCTCTTTTGATTGGGAGTACTGTGCCAAAGTTGAATAATGTTTCTACCTCATTGCTGATGTAAAGAGAGGCTCACAAATTGGAACTTAAATCAGAATCACCTGTAGGGCTTGTTAAAACACAAACCTTTGGGAAGGTTAGAGTGGGGATACAGAACTTTGCATTTCTAATAGGTTCCCAGATTTTGAGGCTATGGCTATGGTCTGGTGTCTGTAGTCTGAGAATCAGTGGACTGGATCATCCATTCATGAACACTAGTGGCCCAGAACAGTTTAATCTTCAAAGGTAATGAAGAAAAGGTTTCCTTCAGATTTTTTTAATCAATTAAATGACAAAAGCTCTCCCTCCTTCGAGATTTTTCCAACCTTAGTATTTTAGGTGCTTTGTTGAAAGTTTCATTCAATAATCCATGTTACGGAGGAGAACTTCAAATACAGGATGGTTGTCAGTGCAATGAGAACTACTGTCTTTCAAAAAGGAAATAGATCAAGCAACAAAGGATCATGTTTTACAGATAGCCCCCTGAAAATCTTCAGATACAGCTAAGGTTTATTTGAAAATGTTTTTAACCTTTCATCCCTCTGAGATAAGTAAGATTCAAGTATTATGTAAGACACTTTTGGAAGAAAAAGAGACTGTTGTTTTTGTTTTGTAAAGGAATAGTGGGCCTCCATTAGGCTCCCTTTCCTTGTTTCCAAATCTTATGATTTATTAGTTGATCCATTTGCCTAATCAATATATATATATATATATCCTGTCTTGTACTTTGCTATATTTCTTAGAATGCAAATATTATGTATGAATGCACACACATGCTCCAGTGAATCTGTGTACATACGAAGTTGTTTCTGTGGAACAAAACATGGTAAGGAGTTAACTCATGAAAAGTGCATCCGTGTGTTCATGTTTCCTTCTTTTGATATTCGCTATTGTTTTTTTCTTTCTTTTCTAAAGATCTATTTATCTGAAAGGCAGAGTGACAGAGAGACAGGGAGAGAGAGGGAAAGACAGAGAGATTTTCCATCCACTGGTTCACTCCCTAAATGGCTGCAAAGGCCAGAGTTGGGCCACACCAAAGCCAAGAGCCAGGAATTCCATCCTGGTCTCCCACATGGGTGGCAGGGGTACCAGCACTGAGCCACCCTGCATTGCCTTCCCAGAAGCACCAGTAGAGAGCCGGATCAGAAGGGAAGCAGCTGGGACTCAAATCAGCACTTGAACATGGAATGATGGCATTGCAGGTGGCAGCTTAACACTCTGTGCCACAACGCTGGCACCGAATGTTATTGCTTTTAAAAAGATAAATTTTCTATTTTATTCCACTGTGTGAACTATTTAAAACTGAATAGGAAGGATTAAGGTACATGTGACTGGCTTGCTAACATGTGACCTGGAGGAAATTAATTAACCTCTTTTAGTCTCAATTTCCTTATCTGTAGTGAAAAACAATAATAGTTCTATCCTTGGTTTCTGGTGAAAATTAAATGGTAAAATACTTGTAAAGCTTTTGGCATACTGCATATTCATAATAATTGCTCATTACTATTTTCAGCTATTTAATATTGTATTCTCAGTACTTAGATTTGTAAAAGAGCACAGTGTGTCTCCCTAGAGCTCTGAATGAACCAGAGGTATATTTTGCTTCTGAATCTCTATCTCTAACTTTTTATGTGCTAACGTTCTAATTATCACTATTACTGTTTAAAATAGGTGTAGATGTTAAGCAATCGAAGTTCTTCTTTTTGAAAGTTATTTTCTTACCATGCTTTGAACACTTTGGTCATTCCAGCTCAAGTTCGCTGATGGGACAAACATTAGAAAGAAGTCAGAATGATTATAGAATTCCTACTCTGGGTTTCAGCAGTGACTTCAATGTATAAAACATTAAGCCTCTGTGGTATTTATATTCTAGTGAATTGATTGCTCTCAAAATTACACAAAATACAGTTTGGCAATTATATTTATGTAGCTGATCATCCAACTTTATTCCCCCCTTCAGATTTTGACAGTGCTCCTTGTTTAAATTATCGTAATGTAAAGCAGGTGCAACTGAAGGAAATTGGCATTCATTCTTATGCTTCATCTGGACTCTTCACCGTTGGTAATAAATCATCTCTAAGTCTTTGAAATATTGTGGTTTACAGTAAGAATACATATGTGGTTTTTGTCCCTATTTCCTTTTGCACAACTTTTAAAACACTTGTAATCTCCGAAGGAGTGTTTGTTTATGTGGTAATGAGATAACCTGTGACTTGGGGTTTCCTAGATCACCTCAGATAGGGGCTGCTTGCCAGGCAAACCAACCAAATGATTAGGACTGGAACTCTCAGTCCTACACCTTGACCTCTGTGGAGGAGAGAGGGGCTAAAGTTGAGTTGATCACCACTGACCAGCGATTTAATCAACCATGCTTATGTAATGAAGCCTTCATGCAAACCTCAAAAGCACAGTGCTTAGAGATCTTCTAGATTGCTGAACATCACAGATGCTAGGAGGATGATACCCCTGGAAAGAATATGGAGGCTCCATGCCCCTTCTCAAACACTTAGTTCCATGTACCTCTTCATCTGTGTGTTCATGTATAGTCTTTGTAATATCTCTTGTAATAAATAGGTAAACATAGTGAAACAGTCTGAATTATGTGAGATATCCTAGCAAATTATTGAACTCAAGGAAGGGGTGGTGGGAACCCTAATTTATAAGGAATTGGTCAGAAGTAAAGGTCCCAAGGTGGGTGAGACTTGTGATTGGCATGTGAAGTGGGGATTTTCTTGTGTGAGTCACAAGAACCTGTGGGCTGCATGTTAACTCGTTAGTGTCAAAGTTGAAGTGCAGGAAAGCCAGCTGTTGTCACAACATGACTTGGTGTAGGCGAAAATTCCCACATAACTAGCCACATAAATCTGTTGTGTTGAGAATACAGTAAGAGAAAACAATTTACTTTTTCTTATATTGTTTAAGTGGTGAAATTTTCTAGCTGGCCCATGCCTCACAGAAACTTGTGGTTTGAGAAGAGAAAGGCCTGAAGGTTGGGAGATGAGGAACCTTTGATTCCTGGGTGACCATGTTTTTACTCATAGTATGGAGCATATGATAAATGATAGATGTTACTGAGTTTTTTAATTGCTATAATGCACATTAGCTTCATTTGCTCCAGCACCTATCACCCTCCTATAACAGCTAATGAATTTCACCCAGGGATCCATGCCAGTACCCATTTGTGGTCTATTTTTATCAGGTGTGATTATACCTATCTGGGCTTAGACATGGTACCACCTTATTGTGGACAATGAGGCAATTTTGATTCTCATCTCATGCCTAAGAAGAATTTCCATGCATACAGGGACAGTGAGCGAAGCAAGATTTATCGAAAGCAAGGAACCTTTTGTTGTAGCGGTTGGGAGGTGGGATGGGAGGACTCCAAGGGAGAAATTTCCAGCTAAACCTGCAGGAGAGCTGCTCTTTTACATACAAAGTGGCTCTCAGTGATTGGCCCCTTCCTGAAAACTGGATCTAGATTTAACCAGTTAAGGGAGAGGCATAACAACCGCCAGTCAGAAGGCAGGGGTAACAGCCAAGCAGAGAACTAGGATAATCAACCAATCAGAAGGCAGGAATTGCAATCCTGTCCAGTTTGCACTTGCCGAAAGTTGGTTAAGGCCACCTCCAGGAAGGAGCAAGCACTTTGTCTAATCTTAACAGGACTCTATCCCCTTCTCACTCCAATAAGGATGTGACCTCACTGCCTGTTAGCTGGTGTAACTCCTCACAACCTCACCTTCACCCAAACTAATCAATACAGTTATTCCCCCATGCTTCACTGCTAAGTTCAGAGGGAAGGTTCTGCCTTCAAACAAAGCATGAGGCCCAGGAGTGTTTACCTCAGCATTTTACTTGAACAACATGCAGTTCATCTGAATTTGAAAGTGAGGAGCTATAAAGCTGCAGGTGCCACTGATACAAAATGTCAGAAGGAAGTCACTCATGAGGGAGGGCAGAGCTCAGCCAAGCTCAGAGACAGAGAACTGAGACTGGCACCGTGCCTTATGCAGCTGCTGTCCACGAGATGCACTCCTGGGCTGTTCCGGTATATAACATCCAAAGAAGAAAGTTTTGTGTTGGTTGATTTTTTGACAGGTGTGTAGCACTAGAGACTCCAATCCAGAAGTGTCAGCGCTAGGGTGAAGTGATTTTCTAAAATGATAAAAAAAAAAAAAAAACCTTGTACAAGTGCAAAGAAAACAAAGTAAACTCTTACTTTGAATAACATACAATTGACTTTCTAGAAAAATTAATTATCTTAGACTCTGAAAAAAAGATTTTGCATGCATGTATTACATGGAGTTAGGTTCTAGGTTCATGTAATTATAAGTAGTTTTTTTCACTTTTGTAAATGTTTAAAGGGGTACTTCAAAGTCATGAAAATTACGAGACAATGCTTTGTCCCTTGGGAACTGCCTCTGCATTACAAAACTTTTGACATAGGTGCTCTGTGGTGGGCACAATAATAGACCATTAAAGATGCCCACAACCTGAACCCCAGAACCTTACCATACACAGCAAAAGAGACTTTGCAGATGTTATCAAGTTAAGCATCTTGAGATAAGAGAATGTCCTGGGGTATCTCAGTGGGTCTGATATATCACAGAATTTATCTCAGATGGAGGTGGGAGAGTCAGTGAGAGAGCATATGACAGAAGCAGAGTCTGTAGTGATGTGACGTCATGAGGCAAGGACGGTGGGCAGCTTCTAGAAGCTGAAAAAGGCAAGAAATGAATACTCCTCTAGACCTTCCGGAAGGACTGCGTCCCTGCCTCAAAAAAGCAAATTTGTGTTGTTTTGGATCATGAAGATGGAGGTTACTTGCTAAAGCAGTAATCAGAGACTAGACTATGAGTCCCAACCACTAAAAGCCAGTATTGTTACAATGAATATGACAACAAAAAAGAAAATGAGAGTTTCCCAAATAACCGCTGTGTAGACAGACATCTCTGGTCTTGTGACACTTCTCCATCCATACTGCTGCTTCCTCAGTTCACCCTGATCACACATCAATTTGGATGACAAAAGTCTTCCTTGATCAGCTTTTCCATTATCTTTGTGGTCATCTCTCATTACATTTTCATCTCTCTCTGCTCACTGTGGTACAAACTGTCATCCTCAGTATATGCAAGATGGATTATTTGTTGCCCCCACCTTGCTTGAATAATTATTTCTTCTTCTTTTTCTTCTTCTTCATCTTCATCTTTTTCTTTTTAAATTTTATTTAAGGTATACAGATCCAGGAACATAGTGATACTTCTCACCCTACCCCCACCCGTGCTCCTACCCTTCCTTCTCTTTCCTCTCCTAATCCCACTCTTAATTTTTACAATAGTCTATTTTCAGTTTACTTTATACTCTTCAGATTAACCCTACATTAAGTAAACAATTCAACAAACAGTAAGAAGAAAACAAACACGGTTCCTCAACAGTAGAGACAAGGACTGGAAATGATCATCAAATCTCAAAATGTCAATTTCACTTCTTTACATTACATTTAAAGTACTCTATTAGTTACCACAGTTCAGAAAAAATATATGGTATTTGTCTTTTAGGGACTGGCTTATTTCACTAAGCATGATGGTCTGCAGTTGCATCCAGTCGCATATTTTGGCTGAGTAGTACTCCATCATGTATATATACCACATTTTCTTTCTCCAGTCATCAGCTGATGGGCATCTGGGTTAGTTCTCTTAGCTATTGTAAATTGAACTGCAGTGAACATGGGGGTACAGATAACTCTTTCGTATGCTTTTTCATATGCATTTTTCCTATAGTAATTTGATGGTATCAGTCATAGATTTACAACCTTGATCCATTTTGAGTTGATTTTTGTATAAGGTGTAAGGTTGAGACACTGGTTCATACTTATATATGCAGAGATCCAATTTTCCCAGCACCATTTGTTGAAGAGATTGTCCTTTCTGCAAAGATTGATTTTAACTCCTTTGTCAAAGATCAGTTGGTTGTAGATGTGTGGATTGATTTCTGGAGTTTCTACTCTGTCCCATTGTTCACCATGTCTATTTTTGTGTCAGTACCAGGCTGTTTTGATTATAACTGCCCTGTAGTATGTCCTGAAATCTGGTATTATGATGCCTCCAGCTTTGTTTCTGTTGTTGGAGATTGCTTTAGCTCTTCGGGATCTCTGTGTTTCCATATGAAACAGTAGCATCATTTTTTTCTAGATCTGAGAAGAATGTCATTGGTATTTTGATTGGGATTGCATTGAATCTGTAGATTGCTTTCAGTAGCATGGATATTTTGATGATATTAATTTTTCCACTCCACAAATTTTTTTTCCATTCTTTGGTGTGTCTTCTATTTCTTTGTTTCATGTTTTGTAATTTTAATTGTAGAAATCTTTCACTTCCTTGGTTAAATTTATTCCAAGTTATTTAATTTTTTTCTGTAGCTCTTGGGAATGAAATTGATCTATTCTTTCTGAGCCGTAGCATTTTCTGTGTATACAAAGGCTATTGATTTTTGTATGTTAATTTTACATCTTGCCACTTTACCGAACTCTTTAAAAGTTCCAATAGTGTCTCGTCCTCTGTCTCTTAAGTTTTTCCTTTCAGCTAAGATAACATCTGCTCTTCTTCCTCATCCCCCAGTCTCTTTATATTTACATTTTTCTGTTTTCTAGAATATAGCTCAGTGAAACTTGGGATTATTCCTGTAGTTCTAACAGACCATATTTTTCTTTAGGTACCCATTTCAACCTTTATATATTTCTATTACAAAATTTATGCCATTATTCTGTATTTGCACCTCTATTTCCTATTTCTACACCATTAGTGCCTACGTAGTAGAAATGACATTTTACTTGTCTTTGTGTTCCTAGCAACTAATGTTTACCTCAGATAATAGTAGGTACCTAATAAAGGCTTGATGAATGAATTAAACTAACCAGTGCTTACCTGAACTGTCATGATGATATTTGATGAATATAATATCTTGATTCAAGTTGTAAGCAATTATATTTAAATTATATTAGGGCAACATTTGTTTTCCGTAAAACATCACTTAATATGCCCCCTTTAGAATGCCATTGAGCCACGTATATTCGCTCTTCTTTATTGAAACTGTGTTCCTATCCTTATTCTTCAAAATTTCTGGGTGAGCCCTTTTGTGAAAGTACAAAGAAAATAAGTTCTCAAGTCAAAAGTGAATGACATAGACATGTTTCTATACCGGACTTGTTATGAAAATTTTGTGAGACTAGGTAAGATGCATCATGTTGTTCCCAAAGTCATGATGGTTTTTCTTATTCCATGAAGGTCTAATAAAGTAGTTACAGATTTAATTGTACAGTGTTAAAAACCTGCCATCTCTATCACTTTTAATAATATGTTTTAAATGATCATGAGTAATTTGTGATTTTAAAATTGTATTTTTAGGCGTCAAGGCAATAAGAAAAGCTTTTTGTCAAATGAGTCACTAAGTAAAAGTTTGCATTTATCCTTCAGAGAATTACAGATTATTTAATGGACTGGAAACACTCCTTAGCATTTTATTCTTAAATAAGCATGGCGGTAAATTTCTAATTATTCCTATATTTTTATATTTTGCTTTCTCCCAGAGGAACTTTATGACATGGACTCCTAACCAGACTTTATCTCTAAATTTTCAGGTAATTTCAGGTAATTACTTTGCCCATGCTTAGCATCCCTTTCTCTACCTCTAAAATGATAATAATCAATTGGTAATTTGGGGAAGTTGTTTGTGAGTATCGACTGAAAATTTTGTAAAGCACTTAGCACATGGCCTGGCTCAAAGTAAATGTTAACAGGCAATGTAGATTAACTGTGAATATCACCATTAGTTCTAGATTCCTGTTGCTTTATTTTTTATAATATAATGTTCTTCACTTAGGAGGCATTCTGTGAATACTGACCCCTTGCCACTGCAAATCATAAAACATAATTAAACTACAAACCTTGAGGTTTAGGTGATTTACAATGTAACACAAGGTGATATGACAAACCTATGATTAATTATAAGAAAGAACATGATTGGGTCTGGCACTGTGGCGTAGTGGATAAAGCTGCTGCCTGCAGTGCCGGCATCCCGTATGGGCACCAGTTTGAGTCCTGGCTGCTCTACTTCTGATCCAGCTCACTACTAATGTGCATGGGAAAGCATTGGAAGACGGCCCAAGTTATTGGGCCCCTGTACCCATGTGGGAGACCCAGAGAAGCTCCTGGCTCCTGGCTTTGGATCTGCCCAGCTCTGGCCATTGTGGCCATTTAGGGAGTGAACCAGTGGATGGAAGATTCTCTCTCTCTCTGTCTCTCTCTACCTCTGTGTAACTATGCCTTACAAATCTTTAAAAGAAAGAAAGAACACGATTAATTGCTTAAGAAAGTCAAGTGTGTTACATATATATGAAGAAAGGAAAAATAACATTCACTAGATGGACTCAGTTATCATGGCGTTGGTAAGAAAAAGCTCTGAGCATTTGCGAATGGCTCTCATTTTGACCAGGGAGATAAAGTAGTATTCTAGGGAAGGACAAGAGAAGGTCTAAGAAAAAGGTAGAGTGGGAATACTTAAATAAAGCAAAAAATTTTCCTGTAACCCACTATTACTTTTAGGATTTTTGTTAACTTTCCCTCTAAATGCAACAATGCTAATAGACATTTGCATGACAGTCTATAATAATAAACAACTTGTAAATGTTATTTGCATGTTAATGTGTGGAAATTTTTGTTTTCATTCACAAAAAATGGCAAATAGAAAATATAAGTGTTATACAAATGAATGATTTTCAGATCATTTTTACATGGCTAGGAACATACAGCAGGGTGGAAAGCATATGATAAAAATTTTGGAATCAAAAATGATGCAGTTGGTCTCCTAAGGCTTCTTTGTGACCAACTTGGCAAGAATGCCTGGCCAGCGTGATTAGTTTTGCTGCAATCGGGTATCAGGGTGCCAGAAAACAGTTTGACATCATGTGTGCAATCTCTTAGTTCAATTTGTAGCAAAGATTAGGAACTCTACAAGACTAAAAATATTAAGAAATAGCTTAGGTTTGAAAACCGTGGGCAATATACCTTTTTGGTAGCAGGAAAGGAAAGAGAATGAATGTAAGGAACAGGAGGTGGAAAAACAATGGTGTTTGCAATCCTGTTCCCCTAGTTGTAGCATTAAGTTACCATGGTTACAGGAGAAAGAAAATTCATCTTTAAACTAGCATTATTTTATTGATAATATTTACTGACTTGCTAAGATACAGATTCTGCATGTGAAGTTTGTGTACCTGATCTACAATGCAAGATAGGTTTTTTTTTTAAACAAATCATATCCCTTTCACAGATAAGGAAATCAAAATTTAACAAATAAGTAACAGAATCAGGATTTGAAGCTTGCTACATGTAGCCAGAGAATACTTAGCGTCTCTACTGTTCTAGACTGCACTGTTTTCTGTGGCGCTTGCCTTATAAATAGAGGAGTGAATGAGTGTTTTGTGAAAGCATTGACTAATCTTCAAAACCTCTGCCAGCAATTATGATGTCACTGAGATTTTGACCCTACTTGAAAGCTAACAAGATAACCTACTATAGGTTCATGAGTCCTGCCATGAAAGACTCACGATCCTGGGTCACAGATTGCTACTCATGACAATAGAAATTCCCCAAAGCCCAGTTTCCACAGTGTGGCTTGAAGAGCAGGCCAGGTAACACTACGCTGTCTGGGACAGTGAGTTTCATTGCAGGAGAGGAACCCTGCGTTTAGGGAAGACAAATCTGTTACACCCAACTGAAAGGATGTCTGTCCATTCCTCTGGAGGGACACATAGCCTTGACATTCCAAGGATATTTTCTATGCAAACATTAAGATTGTCTGGAACAAAATGCATATACACATGGTATACTATCCAGCCATAGAAAGAATGAAATCCTATGATTTGCAGCAAAATGGATGAAACTGGAGAATGTAATGTTAACTGAAAAAAGCTACACACAGAAACCTTTTCTTTCCTTCATATAAGGGAGCTTAAAAAAGACTCCAATGTAAACACAGAGTGGTGATTACAATAGTCTGGGAGGAGTGGGGGAATAGGTAGCAGGTACCAAATCAGCATTGTATTGAAGGAACAATTTTCTGGTGTTACACAGCATTGTAGGGAAACTATAGTTCTCAGTAACCTGGTATAGATTATATGAAGAAATCAAAGAAGCTCCAAGCCTCCAAATACAAAGTATTGTCAAAGAAAGGGACATGTTAATTATGCTCTTTTGATTAGTACACATTTTATATGTGCATTCAAATATCACACTGTGACCCACAACTATGTACAATTGTTGTTAATAATTTTTAAAAAAAATGTGAGAAACCCATGGAGAGTTGTATCTCCACATCTTTGTTTTTTGGATTTATTTTATTTCTTTGAAAAGTGAAGTTAGAGAGAGAGAAAGAGAGGGAGAGAGGGGGAGAGAGAGAGAGAGCAAAAGAGAGCGAGAAACAGAGAGAGAGAGAGAGAGATTTCTTCCAACTGCTGTTTCACTCCCCAGATGGCTGCATGGGCCAAAGCTGGGCCAGGTGGAAGACAGGTGGCAGGAGCTTCTACCTGGTCTGGCAGGTGGGTGACAGGGGCCCAAGTTATTGGGCCATCTTTTTGCTGCTTTTCCCAGGCCATTATCAGGGAGCTGGGTTGGAAGTGGAGAAACCAGCACCCATACCGGATGCCAGCATTGCAGGTAATAGCTTAACTCATTATGAAGCAATGTGGGCCCCTCCCAATACCTTTTATTTGCATAAATGCATTTTTTTTTTGACAAGCAGAGTGGACAGTGAGAGAGAGAGAGAGACAGAGAGAAAGGTCTTCCTTTGCCGTTGGTTCACCCTCCAATGGCCGCCGCGGCCAGCCCGCCGCAGCCAACGCGCTGCGGCCGGCGTACCCCGCTGATCCCATGGCAGGAGCCAGGTGCTTATCCTGGTCTCCATGGGGTGCAGGGCCCAAGCACCTGGGCCATCCTCCACTGCACTCCCTGGCCACAGCAGAGAGCTGGCCTGGAAGAGGAGCAACCGGGACAGTATCCCGTGCCCCGACCGGGACTAGAACCCCGTGTGCCGGCGCCGCGAGGCGGAGGATTAGCCTAGTGAGCTGCGGCGCCGGCCCCGCATAAATGCATTCTTAAGCACAGGGCCCCAAACTATGCTATCTTAATGCACAACTTCCTCAATCTCATACATTTTTGTTTAAACTTGCTCCCTTAGAATTACTCTAAAGACATATTGACATATACGAGCCTGAAATTGAAAGGAAACCACATATGTGTAAAAACACAGCAGAACAATCTGTAGGAAGAGAATGATTCCAACCACATGGATTCCTCTCTTTATATGTGCAAAGTAAAGACAAATAAGAGGTGCTTCATTCAGCTCCTGTTCAGACAAGAGCAGCTTCCATAGGAGCCCACGATGCCTGCAGTCTCAACCCATGCCACTGGAATCTTTCTCTTTCCGCAGAATGCTCCTCTGTGTTTTGACAATAAACTTCCGTCCCTTTACGCAATCTCTGTGTCTCTTCCTTTGTGACTCCAAGGAATTTGACTGGCAGGGTAGGACTATATTTATCTTCCTAATTTTAAAAGCATTTAATTACCAATAAGTACCGCCAATGTGATTTTTTCCCTAGTGCACGTTAAAAATTTTGAATCCCATTTTCTGTAATAATTTAAGTCGGTCTGAAGGGATGGAGAGTAATTAATTATCTATAATTTCTCAAACTAGAAATGCTGAAATTACTGAAGTGAAACAGAAATCTAGCTTAGAACAGAACTGAAATAAATAGGATTGCATAATAAAGGAGAACCACAAAATTAAAATTTTTATAAATATTAAGAGGGCTATTTAGTACTAGAGTATAAATAAAACATATACTATTTAAAGCAAAACTTCAGGCCACAATTCCTCAAGTCCCCTTTCTCCTGAATCTGGAGTGTTTTTTGCTTATGTGAATGTTACAAATGTAATGGATTTAACATACAACTGTGAGTCACAAGAATGAAACATTAACAAATTGTGCTACTTCTTTGCCACTTTGGTCCTTTGAGAAATTAATTGCATTGAAATAATCTGCATTTTTGTTTTGTTAAGTAAATCCACCTTCTTATGAGTTGCTTTACAAAACATCTTCTTCAATATAAATGAATACTAAACAAAATGGAAGATGTGTGTCCACAGTTTCCAATTTGCTATCATTTAATGGTCATGGATTTTAGACTCAGCCACATTTAAGTCTGTTAAGCTCTGAATATATTAACTGTATGATTTAGAGCAAGATATTTAACTTATAGAGACTTATTTTCATTAGCCTAAGATAGTAGCAACAATATTTACTTTGCATTTCTCTTGTGATAATTATGAAATAATTCATAAAATGACATGTACCTCAGTGTCTAAAACTCTACATGAATACACCAAGGAGTTCATGAAAAAATGGAATTTGAAGAGTTTATTTTATGAAAAAAATTGAAATGCATGCATGTGAGGTTTCATCAGAAAAGGCATGGAAAATAATAGATTTCAAAAATGCACCATTATAAACTTATCTTTTAATTGTATTTTCCAAGTAGTTTTTGAAGTAGTCTCATAATTTCCTTTTTTATTCCCCTTCTCCTTCATTTTTCCAAGTTCCTTCATGTTCCTATATTATCATAACAAATATCTAATTGTTTTTGTGATGTGAATTCTCACAAGAATTATACAGATATCCACATAAAGTAAATTTGTACCCAACTTCAATAATTTCAACATCTCCCATTTGGTAAATTGGAATTACTCCAGTGCTCTTGGTAAAATATGGAAGAGCAAAAAGAAGAGGGAAAATTTCTTGTTTCTTATCCATTTTTCCCAAAGCTTAGCACTAAAGACTCAATTTCTACATAAAAATTTAAAAATTGAATAATTCAAGGTTGCCTGTGAAATGTATGATTCATATTTTATTATCCATTCTGATACCTATCAAATTTATACATAGGAAAATTTACTCTCAAAACTCTTGATTCTTGTATAATTAATACAAGGCATTACTATTGATAATAATATAATCCAGACATGGATCACACATTGTATATGGCTTAAGAGATATAGAAGGTAAAAGACATGGTCAACCATAGTTTAAGAGATAATTAAGAGAGTGGGTCTATGGTAAAACAAATCTTGTTTGAATCATGATTGTCACTCATTGTTTAAATTTAGATCATCTAAACTCCACAAGCCTCAGTTTCCAAATCTCCAGAATGTGACTGATATTTGATAGCTACAGCATCATTGTAGGTTGAAATAATGTCTGCAAAGTGTGATACATAATGACTTGTACTTAATGCATACTTAGTAATGGGTAGCTAGCACTTTTACTAGTAAGACAAGGTATCTGTCCTTATGGTCTTATAGACCAGTGAGAAATATAGGCACATCCACAGTTAATTACAAAATAGGACCAGATGTAATATTTCTGATAATAAAGGCTTTTAAAAATAATATGCATGCATAAGAGAGATTCAGTTATATTTGTTCAACTCCAAAATCCAATTTACTAGCAACCATTTACATTGCACTGCATATCAGACTAATGTCTGACACTGCCACAGAATTCTGTTGATGGTAACATAAGTTAGTGTTGCAGATTAGTTGGAGCTGTTGTGAGGATAAGTTGATAAAATGCTAGTAAACCTCTTAGCACTTAGCCCAACTGATAGGATACAGCAGTCATTTTATAGATGTTTCCCATATGTATATTCTTGCCATGAACCTTTTTTGTAAGCTTACAAAAGACCATTCCTTGTCAAAAAAGATGACAGATACTTGATAATTGGTGCCAACGTGTGTTGAACCATAATTATGGGCCATAATTAGTACTGCCCTTGATAGATTATGATGGTCTTCATGGAAATCATTTTATCAATTAAATGCCATTTATGGCTTATGCCAATACAATTAGCATTAAGTCAGAGCTCTTCCCTAATGAGAGCGTGTTGAATTTTGTAGTGACCTTTATAAGCTTAATAAAAGAATATTAATTTTAAAATTTCATATTGCACTCAATTATATACTGATGCATTGAGAATCTGCTGTGTCTGATTCAAGTGGATAATAGAAAAAAATCAAATGATATGGATCAACTGACATGAAAATATATTTACTTGAGAACTGACCATATTGATATTATGTTCTCTTCGACTCCATGTGTATTTCCCTAAACCGCAAATAATGCACTTAATGTAATTCAGAAAATTTATAGTTTCATATATTTACAAAGTAATATGTGTGTATGCATGTGTGTGTATAGTGTATATTTGCATTTGCCTTGAATGAACATGATTGAACAAATTTGACTTTTTTTGTTTATGTTACTAACACTGGCATACCTCAACTCTCAAGGTAATGATTGAATCATTGCAACAAATAAGTAGTACTTGTATAATATAGTCATAAATCTATCTCACTGCCTACTTTTCTTTTAAATGTATTGGGTTATTGTTCCTTAGGTTTCTCATGAGGTTTAGTGCACATCTTATAGCATTTGAGTTGCTTTCAGAAGATGAAAGATTAATATGTCCAGTAATAAAACTGAGCCTTTTAAAGTGCTGGATTCTTTCTACATGTCCCTTCCCTCTTAGATGAAAGCTCACAGTCAGGAAAGGAGGTGTAAGTTGATTTCTTCCTTCTTCCCCTGCCGTACACTTGGGCACCTTGTCCCACATCTTTCCAACGTGCTTTTGGATTCCTTGTGGTTACGGTGCAGGGAGGGGAAGGAAGATAACTTGTATTGTGGTGATGGTCTGCAGGATGCCAGAGACAGCACCTACTTCTGCTGGGCTGAAGGCCTTCATCCATGGTTTTCTTCACTGGACAAAGTAGGACACTACAGTCCTCTTCCTTGGCCTCCGGCATTCAGTAGGTCTTTCATCTTTCTGTCAGTGTCCAAATCGGTGGCCCTCCCAGAGATGGCTCTTAGACCTAAACTGAGGTTACAGCAGCTTCCTCCTACACGCAACCCATCTTTGTTCCACTTGTGCTCCAACAACATTTAGTACTAGCACCAACACAACAGCAAACTCTTTTTTTTTCCATTTGGCTATATAACTACTCAGCTAGCCAGTCCACTCGGCAATAAATTAGACAGTGGTCTGTTCTTCCTTCTTTTTCCTCTCTACAAACTGAGCCTGAAAGTTCCCTCTTGAATCAGGGTGGAGAGGAAAACTTTCTCCACCGCTTCACAAGGGCCATGACTCTGAGGCGTGTACATAGTTGACTCCAAAATTATTTCTTCAACCCCTCATCCCCATATGGCTCCGTGTGTGTGAGTAGACATGGCAGATGGAATGTGTCTTGCTCTTCAGCTGAAATTAAATTTTAAATCTCATTATGTAACCTTTTACTATTCACATATTATCTCTATAAAATGACATTCACTTATTGAAGACAAAGTGTCTGACTTCCCTAGCATGTATTTTGGTGAACCAAACGTTTCTTTCCAGTGAATACATTTACTAGGTAGGTTATCCAAGACAGAAGCATTTATCTAGACTATGAACTTTTTATTACAACTGACTAGTTTGTTTTCCTTTGTTGTACTAAAAACATCTATAGACAAGAAAACAATGAAATTGCCCAATGTATATCACCAAAGGAACAATTATATACTCAACATTAAATGCCATTTTAAGATTCTTGTTTTTAATTCGAAATAATAAATGCATGAAAAAGATTGTTTTCTATATTTTTATTGGTGATATGTTCTGAATAAAATGTGGCCCACTAAACTCATTAATGATACTTACTATAAATGCATTTTGTTTTGTTTACAACTCAGTTTGCTTTGATGATCTTTTTGTATTAACGTTGTATTTCTTATAAGGTTGCCTGTTTTGACTATTCTATTTGTTCTTCAGAAATGTTGCTGTTGATGAATAGAAACTTAGAGGTATACTGAACAAAGCACATTATTTCCTCCTACTTTTAAAATTGCTAGTGATTAAATTTAACGTTTTGTTACTTAACACAAATTCTCAATTTCCTCATTACCATCTTAAAGTTTTCTGTTACTGAATTTGCTGACATATTTCTCTATAGAAAATATGATAGAAAATGGGGAGCATACATTAAGTCTTTCATTTACAATTTTGGCAGAGAAAAGGCTAAACAGGTTTTTAGGAGAAATACCCCTTTTCTTCTCTTACATGCATCATAAATCTAGGGGAAATTATTCCTTTATAGAAAGACAAGTCAATTAAAATACTGGGACTCCTACATGTCCCAGTATTTCTAGAAATGGAATGTAGCAAAAGATCAGGGGAGTAAATAGGACTAAAAGGTGTTGGAGGAGGGAGTAACTTGATAATGATGGAATGAAATTTACACAACCTAAACATATGGTAAGAATGTATAGAGTTATACACATGTGTACACAAATGAGTGCATATAAAAACTGGTAGATTTTATCAGTCTCAGTTTCCTGCTTTTGATATTATACTAGAGTTGTAGAAGGTGTTTTCTGTAAAGGAAACTGGGTATAAGGGACCTTTCTCTATTTTTACAGAAATAACAGAAGTTATTTCTGTAACTTCTTGTGAATTTATAATTATTTCAAAATAGAAAAATCCAAAAATACAATTTCTTCAATGTGTTAGAATTTCCCGCACTTAACCAAAGTCATGGTATTTTTTTCCCCTTAAGAGATCTATTTTTCACAAAAGGATTACTTAAAATTAGAGAATGTGGGACAGGGCATTTTGGCACAATGAGTTAAATCTCTACTTAGGACACCCACTACCTCTATTAGAGCACCAGTTCAAGTTCTGGCTACTCCATTTCCAATGCAGCTTCTTGCTAATTCATCCTGGGAGGCAGCACTTTATGGTTCAAGCTCTTGGATCCTTGCCACCTACACGGGAAACCCAGATAGAGTTGCAGACTCCTGGATTTGGCTTTGCCCAGCCCTGGCTGTTGCAGTCACTGGAGAGTGAACCCAGTCCCACTCTAAGATGGGACACAGGCTTCCTAAGTGTCATCTAAATGTCAGATAAATGTCTATCCCTATGATTTATTCTTTAAGAAGTAAATCTGGCAAGGGTGGGTATTTGCTACAGCAGTCGGGATGCTGCTTGGGATGCCTACATCTGATATTAGAGTATCTGGATTCAAGTCTCAGCTCTGCTTCTGATTCCAGCTTGCTGCTCATGTGCACTGTGGGAAGCAACAGATGGTGTTCAAGTGTCTTGGTCCCTTCCACCCATGTAGGGGTCCCAGATTGAGTTCTGAGCTCCTGGCTTCTGCCTGACCCAGCTCTGGCTGTTACAGGCATTTGGGGAATGAACTAGCAGATAGAAGGAAGTTTCTCTCCCTCTCCCTCTCCCTCTCTCCCTCTCTCCCTCTCTCCCTCTCTCCCTCTCTCCCTCTCTCCCTCTCTCCCTCTCTCCCTCTCTCCCTCTCTCCCTCTCTCCCTCTCTCCCTCTCCCTTTCTGTCTCCTTCCTCTTCTTTCAATATAAATGATAAATAAATACCAAGCCATATAAATGCTTCAATTCCTCATGAACAATAGCATTTATGTCCATGTCATTGTTAGTAAATCCATTACCTACCTCTCTTTTTACAGACTTCAATTATTTGACCACTAACACAGGAACATTTCTATAATTTACTAAAATACTGATCCTGTAATTAAGGATTATATAAAATAAATAAGACTTTGAGGTACAAATTTACTCATTCACTGGTTTTCACATATTTATTGTGTAACCTATCCTGTATTAGGCATGGATAAAGATGATGGTGATATAGTGTTGGGGGAAACCATCACTTTGGTCAAGGAATTTACTTTCTGTTCTGGGGAGGTAGAAAGGTAAACACATATGTTTAAATGAAAAGTATCTAAAATGAGGTTTAATCTAGAAATATTTGTTTCAAAGGTATTGACATCTAATAAAGAATGGAGATTATGTGAATATAAAAGTATGATAGTTGGGATGGGTGTTTGGCACAGCGGTTAAGTCACTGCTTGGGATGCCTGCATCCCTTACCAGAGTTTCCCATTTGAGTCCTTACTACTCCACTTCTGATCTAGCTTCCTGATAATTTGCACTCTGGAGGCAGCAGATGATGTCTCAAATAGTTGACTTCTTCCACCCACATAGGAGATGCAGATTGAGTTTCGAGCTTCTGGCTTTGGCCTGGCCCGGCCTTGACTATTGTGGGCATGTGGGGAGTGAGCCAGCAGATGGAAGATCTCTCTCTGCCTGTCTGTCTCTATGCCCTTCAATTAAAATGAAAACAAATCATTTTTAAAATAAAATTATGGCAATTATGTATAGTAAGAGTTTATAAATATAGTACTAACATCATACTCAGTAGAGGATTCTCAAAAGTAGTCTATGTATTTCTTTTTTCCTATGTTTCACTGGTTTGGAGTAGACTTGTCCCAACCCATGTAATCAGCAAGTGACAAAGATGAGTTTTGTTCTGTTCCAATGTTTCCACATGCAGAGTACTTTCAGATTGGTAGGAATTATTTCCTAATATCTTTTAAAATATTCTAACACAGTACTATCAACCACATTTTCCTAGGATCCTATCCATATAGGATTTCCACAAGTATTTATTGAGTGCTTTGTATGTACAAGACATGACTCCCAGGTGCTAGGGATGAGAATAGAGATATTGTGAAGAATGGGACCTGGGTTATGACCTCAATCCTAGACTGTGATGTAGAGATGAGACGCATACACATATGATTATAGTGCAAGGAAGAATTTAGTCAAGGGTAAGAGGGAGGCACAGATAAAGTGTCATAGAAGACCAAGGAAGGATCAGTAACATCCATCTCCAGAGACATAGGAAGATTTCCCAAACAAAGTGGCTTTTGTTTTATGTTTGGACTTGGGATGATTGTCACACACCAAAGTTATACTTGGGATAAGTAATTTTATGTCTCTAATAAATAAGCCATTATCAACTAATAGTTTGCTCACTTATCTAATTAAGAGATCTGAATCACTGAACCTCACATTTCCTGTAGAACTTTGCACTCTGAATCATTTCAACAGATTTCTAAATTTCCTATGTAACAATAAAATTAATGTTTTCTCCTTTTTTGTAAAAGGTTTATTAGTTTGAAAATTTAAAGAGAGAGAGAGAGAGAGAGAGAGAGAGAGAGAATTTTCCATCCACTAGTTCACTCCCCAAATGACTGAACAGCCCAGGCTGGGTCACGCTGTAGCCAGGAGCCAGGAATTCCATCTTGGTCTCCAAGGGGTTGGCAGAGTTTTAAGCACTTGGACCATCATCCACTTTTATCCCAGGTACATTAGCAAGAGGCTGGATCAGAAGCAGAGCAGCCAGGACTGAAATAGGCCTCTAATATAGGATGCTGGCATTGCAGGTGGGGAATTAATATGCTGCATCACAACACTAGTCCCTCAAATTTTTTTGGTAACACTTGTCAGTGCTTTCCTGTCAACAAATAACATTAAGTAAGCTGTCAAAAATTGTCCAAATTTATCTAGTGTCATCATCTTGATGAGCTCAAGAAATTTACTATAGTTATTAAGCATCTTCAAAAATGTCCATTCTTTAAGATTTTTCATGTATAAAATAAAGGTTGAAGAGATATTTTGCATTTTGAATAATACTAAGGACTAAGTATTAAGAGCTAGCTAATGTTTCTCCACATCTTAAGGGAGCTACCCAGAGAATGCTTTGCCATAGCAACAAAGAGCTACGACTGATTTATGCTAGCTCAGTAATACAGTAATATTGTGGTGTGCCCTTCGGGAAGGAACTAAATACAAGTTCAGATAAATCCACATCCTTGTAAAACAATGATATATTATTTTGTGGCTTTCCTATTTAATACTGCCTCGGATGATGGACAGTTAAGTCAGTGCATGCAAGTAACATCAGTTAGACTCACCAAAAGTAAATTCCTGGATTATATTTGGTATTACGTGTACAGATGCTTTTGGTGTATGGCCTGACCAAGGAGGAGGTTGGAGGAGAAGATAATCTCTCGATAGTTACTGGTTGAAGGACTCTGGTTAACCCATTGTGATTGCTTTGTTCGTATGACCTGGCATTAGACTCACACTTCCAATTAGCAGTGCAGTCTTATTCCACCACTCCTCTTCCATTTTAAATGAGACTGTTCAGGGATCTCCACATTTGCTTGGGAGCTATGACATGATTTATGCATGGCCAATTTCTTCTCCTAGGGAAAGTGAGTTCGTATGACTTAAACTCCATCTCCTGATTTGTGAAAAGGATAATTATCCACAAGGAATAATAATGCTGGCATTTTGTCTGACTTCCTGTCCTGTGTTTACTAGATTTTCCTAATCCAGCAAGCAGGCTCTTGGATAGCAATCTCAGTCCTACTCAAGCCCAAATTCATCTTTCTGCTTTAGATATGATTTTAGGATCCTCAAATTTACTTTTCTTTTGATAAATACAGTCTAATTGTTACCTGAAAATCATAATTATTGGCTTCTATTTAGAAATGTAGACATGAATAAATATGTCTAAATGTTTAAATGTCTAACACAGGTCCCCATATTTCTCTGAGATAAAGATAGTCTAGATGAAACGGTGACATTTGTAAAACAAAATCATGACCATACTTCTACCCTTTTCTTTGGGCTCTTGTATTATAGATCTGTGATGTGGATTAAACACAGAAAGCATGCTGATCAAATTCATGGGTTCTGTAGGCTAAATAACAGAATAAAGGTTTACAAAATGCTGACTAGACAAAAAGTATCAATGTAACAAGATGGCATTTGAAAACCTAAATAATAATCAGAGAGGGGTTCTCCAAACAATAATTTGTGACTAGCAGAGCACTGCAATGGGAATATGTATACATAGTAAACTATAAGTAGGTTGAGGCAAGGAGAAATCTTTAAAGGCAAAATAAATAGGATTGTATACGGTATTGTGAAACAGTAGTCTTTTGCCACAAGGATCAATGACAGGAGTTTGTCATTCAAATATTAAATAGATAGTTGTTGGGTATATCTTATTATAAAACATTCATTGTATGTAAAATTGTGATGTCTTTTGTGCAAGGTTGTAGTTCTTGCAGAGTCTTTTGTGAATAATTATTTTATTAGACATATATATGTGATATTTCCTCCATAACCTGCCAATATTAGTATTGGCATCATTATTATTTTTATTTGGGTTAGGACTTGACAAAGGTGACTCCACTTTGATTCTGTCAACTTTCACAACTTAGTAATAACGTGCAAAGGGTCCTGTTCTTGGCCACAATGATGAAATGCACAAATTTAAAATAAGAAAGATGCAACTGATTTCAGCAAAATGATTTACATTTTTAATAGGGAAAATGACTATTTAATTTTATATTTTATACTATAGTCACAATTTTAATTCTGCACTAAATAAAGAGTTCAACAAATAAAAAGTTAAAAGATCATAGTTCAGTAGGAATATAGGCAAAGGCTACACATAATAATCAAATGAGAGATGTTTAACTTCATTCATAAATTAAAATTTTAAATACGCACAGATTATTAAAACTTTAGTAGTATATAATTATTTCTTCAAAGATTTATTTATTTGAAAAGGAGAGTTACAGCAAAGGAGAGAGAAAGAAATTGAGATCTTCCATTTGCTGATTCACTGCACAAATGGATGCAATAGTTGGGGTTGAGCCAGGTGGAAGCCAGGAGCCTAGAATTCCATCTTCTTCCCACATGGGTGGCAGGAGCCTAAGCACTTGGGCCACCTGCTGCTGCTTTCCCAGGTGTATTAACAGGGAGCTGGAACAGAAGTGGAGCAGCCAGAACTCAAACCAGCACTCATATAGGATGCAGGCAGCAGCTTAACCCTACAGCCCCATAATGCTTGACCCCTCATTTATAATTCTTAACAATTTGTTTGACAAAAGTTTAAAGCAATGTTTGACAAAACACTGTCTTTGCAGCATAACAGATACACAAAGGCATTTCATTTTTTTCTTTTTTCTTTAATTTTCTTTTATAAATTTAGCTCTCACATTTAAGGGAAAACATGCGATATTTACCTTTCTGTGTCCTGCTTATTTTACTCAACATGATGTCCTCCAGTTGCAACCATTTGGATGCATGTGATAGAATTTCATTCTTTTTTAGCTGAATAATATCCCATTATACATATATATATATATAGCACTTTTTTTATCTGTTCATCTGATAATGGACACCTTGGTTGATTCCATATTTTGAGTATAGTGAACAGTGCTGCTGTAAACATGGTGGTGCAGGTATCTCTTTGATAAAACATGTTTGTGTCTTTTGGATGTATACCTAGTAGTGTAATTTCTGGATGATATTGCAAGTCTATTTCTAGTTATTTTTATAGAAATTTCCATACTGCTTTCCACAGTAGTTGCACTATTTTACATTCCAGCTAACAAAGTGTAAGTGTTCCCCCTTCTCCACAAATTTGTCAGTATTTATTATGCTTTGTGTTTTGGAAAATAGCCATTCTGACCAGGGTAAGGTGATGTCTCATTGTGGTATAATTTGCTTTTCCCTGATGGTTAGTGATGTTGAGCATTTTTAAAATATATTTGTTCACCATTTGTATTTCTTCTTTCGAGGAATTTGTTTAGTTCCTTTGCCCATTTCTTCACTGGATTGTTTTTTTGTTGTTGTTGTTGTTGAATTTTTCTGATGAGCTGATAGATCTTGGATATTAATCCTTTGTTGGATAAGTATCTTTCTTTTTTTAAGATTTATTTATTTATTTGAAAGGCAGAGTTACAGAGAGAGAGAAGGAGAGGCAGAGAGAGAGAGGTCTTCCATCTGCTGGTTCACTCCCCAAATGGCCGCAACGGCCGGAGCTGTGCCAATCTGAAGCCAGGAGCCAGGAGCTTCTTCTGGGTCTCCCACACGGTTACAGGGGCCCAAGGACTTGGGCCATCTTCCACTGCTTTCCGAGGCCATAGCAAAGAGCTGGATGGGAAGTGGAGCAGCCAGGTCTCAAACCGGCGCCCATATGGGATGCCGGCGCTTCAGGCCAGGGCGTTAATCCACTACACCACAGCGCCATCCCCAATAAGTATCTTTCAAGTATTTCTCCCATTGTGTCAGATGTCTCCTCACTGTATTGATTGTTTCTTTTGAGATGCAGAAGCTTCTGAGTTTGATATAATCATATTTGTCTAGTTTTGTTTTGTTGTCTGTGCTTTGGGTGTCTTATTCAGGAAGTGCTCACCTACACCAAATGTTTTAAAGTATCTCAAAGTGTTTCCCCTATGTGTTCTTCTAGCAACTTCTTCTTCTAGCAACTTCATAATCTCAAGAATTAAATTTAAAATTTCTTGTGTGCCAGTTACCAGAATTTAAGTCAACAGTTGGATACAAGTATTTTAAAAAGTCAACGGTAAGGCCGGCGCCGCGGCTCACTAGGCTAATCCTCCGCCTAGCGGCGCCGGCACACCGGGTTCTAGTCCCGGTCGGGGTGCCGGATTCTGTCCCGGTTGCCCCTCTTCCAGGCCAGCCCTCTGCTGTGGCCAGGGAGTGCAGAGGAGGATGGCCCAGGTGCTTGGGCCCTGCACCCCATGGGAGACCAGGAAAAGCACCTGGCTCCTGGCTCCTGCCATCGGATCAGCGCGGTGCGCCGGCCGCAGCGCGCCGGCCGCGGCAGCCATTGGAGGGTGAACCAACGGCAAAAGGAAGACCTTTCTCTCTGTCTCTCTCTCTCACTGTCCACTCTGCCTGTCAAAAAAAAAAAAATAAATAAATAAATAAATAAAAAGTCAACGGTAATTGTAAAATACTTTAATATAATACATGAGTCAGTATTTCTCAAAAAAAAAATGGCCAATAGTATCAAAATTACTTGGAAAGTATAGAAATTGTAGGTCAAAAGATCCAACAAGTTATCAAAAAAAAAAATTATCTTGGGGTGGAACCCAGGAATCTGCATTTTAAGCATCTTCTAGAAATTTCTGATGCAAATTAAACTTTGCTAACCATTGCAATGGACTAATGGCAATTATGCTTCTATTCTGTTTTATGCTATTTTATTACCTCAGGGTAATTGTATTCTATTCTCTTACTTATATTTCAAGAGGGATCTGAAATTCAGGAGGCATTCAGGAAAAAGCAACTTTATGAAAATAAGGAACTAAATCATAAAAATGAATAATGTTTGGAGAAAATGAAATGTTTGGCTTACACAAGAAAAAGCTCAGAGGGGCTTTCATGCAGTTGTGACATAAATGAATAATTGAGCAAATTATAGTGATTAATTTGTTATTCATAAATATCCAATATATATACATTACTATTATCTGTGAAAAGTTATTCTGAAGATCAGAAATCAATGCGAGGAAATGTTTTTAATAGAGTAATGAAAATACAAAGGTATAAAATTGTATGTGTATTTTGATTACAAATGTCTAAAAATAAGATGCTCATCAAATAACACCAGAAGAAAAATCACTGGAGTGGTGAGTGGTTTTGTTCGGACAAGGCTATAATTGTAAAATATTGCCTACTTGTGAATATTCCCTCACATGTTAAATGAGCTTTCAAAATTAATAAAACATTAATAAATTACTAATTATATCAAAATAATATATACTCCAGGTGATAACCAGTATTATTACCTTTTGTAATATAGGCGTATAAAAGGAATGATGGTGTAAAAATTCTGAATGGATTTTGGGAAATACTTTTCTGGATTTTGACAGGCTGTCAAAAAATTAAATTATTAGCTCTCATGTTACAAGTTTTCCTTTTAAAGCTTCGTTGAAGCAAATACGTTATGCTTTTTTGTTCCATATTTATTAAGTTCCTACTTTGTTCAGGATAGACATATGACTTCTTGGTATGTAAATGTAAGTTCATAGGTCTGTGCATTAAAGAAATAATTTTCTGTGTTTTAAGTTGTGTGTTTTGAACATAGAAATCAAAGCAAAAGACCTGTTTTAAAAATTCTGACAATAGAAAAGGCAGCTCTACGTTATAAAGACATTTCTGACAAATTGTGGTGTTTTTACATTGCCTGGATGCTATCATTGTGTGTTATCATAGATGTCCAGGGGCTTTCTGTGACCAGAACCATCAACTTGAGGCTGGTGCTTGACTATGGCACTACCCCCACTTGACTGAATTTAGAATCTTCTCCCTTCAACTTCAGGCATATTAGTTTCCATTCAGAAATGTGATGCAGCAATAAAATTCGAAACTATAACATGATCACTCATCCTAATAATATGTTATTTGGCATCTTTGAATATATGACTATTGAAAATGGTTCATGTGAAATTTTAGCAGGTTATTTTTCTCAATTCAAAATCTTACCGAAAAGTGGAGAGAAAACTGCCACAGTTGAACATTTGCAGATACTCAGAAGGTAAAGTGCCATTTTTCTATAATAAAATAATGTGTTAATACAAATTCAGTGTATGTTAGGATTGGAAAAAAGGTACCCTAAAACACTGTTGGTGGCAATCTAAAGTAATGTAACTGTTATGGAATACAGTATGGAGATTCCTCAAAAAATTGAAAGTTGATCTACAATATGACCCAGCCATCCCACTCCTGGGAATTTACCCAAACAAAATGAAATCAATTATCTGTACACTCATGTTTATTGTGGCTCAATTCACAATAGTTAAGATATGGAATCAACCCATATTTCTATCAACAGGTGACTGGATAAGGAAAATGTGGTATATATTGCACTATGGAATATTACTCAGCCATAAAAAGAGTGAAATCCTGTCTTTGCAATAAAATGGATGCAACTAGAAACCATTATGCTTAGTAAAATTAGCCAGCACAAAAAGACAAATATCATAGGTTTTCTATGATTTGTGGTAATTAATATATAGAGCACAAAAAATATATATGAGCAAAATTTACATTATGAAGTTTGATTATTGTTTAGAGCCCTTATCTATACTCTTGAGGAATAGTGGTTTTTTGACTTACTAATTGTTAAATTCTTTATTTGGTAGAGGGTTAATCTTGGGATTATAGCATAAACTGAAAATATATCATTGTAAAAATTAAAAGAGAAAATAAGGAAGGAAGCAGGAGGGATGGACGTGGGTGGGTAGGATGGGAAGTATCACTATGCTCTTAAGTCTCTAAATATAAAATACATGAAATTTGTTCACCTTATATAAATAAAATTTAATTTAAAAAAGATTGACATTTTTGTAGCATATCTAACCAGGATATAATATCTAGAGCTATAATAACTGCTTTCTCTTTTATAAATTTTATTAAGCATATGTTAATACTTGAGGTATATTCATACTATTAAGTTCATATTAATATTATACAATATGACAATTATACTGTAATTATATATTACACTACATGGTGGTATTTCATTCATCTTATTACTCATTTTTTCATTTACAGTATTTGACTAAAAGGAAGAAAAATAAGAACAAATAAAGATACTGTCCATTTGTTCTGTTACTTCCAATTGCTAGACTCTATAATTGTTCCTTGAATCCTACTTAGTATTGCAATTTAGCATATTTTTGTTTTATAGTAATTATTTTGCAAGTATAGTTATCTTTCCTATGACTTTGATATTTCTTCCAACAAATTTTTGTTTTTATTTTGTACTCTCCATTGGCCCTTTTGAAGCTACACATTTTTAAAATTTCTAATATACTTTTATCATTATAATTTGCAGTATAGTTACCTCTGAGCATTTTGAAGACTTTCAGCAATTTATTATCTGTTATAACACATTTTTGTCAACGTGTGATTTTGTTGCTGTTCTTTATCTAAAGGCACTTGATAATACCATCTATAAAAATTTGTAGTCTTTAAAAGCCATCCTGTAAAGAACCCCTTCCCAAGAGGACTGCATTCTAGTAACATACTTAAGAAATAAATCTTGCATTTGCAAAATACATAGAACTGTCGTCAAGATAGTAATTTTCATATTTTTACTTGCAAGATTTTATGCAGTCTAATTTGCAGTAAACTATTTTGACTTCAGTTATACTGATTATTGATTTTTACTTAGGTTTCTAGGCGTCAGGTATGATCATTGAAATTTCTCTACCCATAGAAAAAAACTTTTCTCTCAGTCACTTGTTAACGATGACCAGAGTTTATTCGATGTGCTGTGGAAGGGGAGTGAGACTTTGGTGTGGAACTGAGCTCAACTCCTGTGAAACCAAAGGTGCGAGGATTTTTCAGTGCAGCGGTATACTACAGGAAAAGTACAGAAGGAGATTGGGGAGTGCCGGGGGCGGGGGGCTTGTTCAGTGTGTTTAGACCATCTGTATTCGCTGATTTGCCCTGGTCAAAGGCAGGCTTCCGAGACTGGGAGGCAGGGACCATATAGACTTACCTGATGGTTGTCCTTCAGAGGGACACTTCCAGGTCCTTGAGAGAAAACTTTCTGCACGTGGAAGATACATCTCAAAAAGAAAGAAGATTTACAATCGCAGTTTCTCTAAAGTAAATGTTCTAAGGAAAGGGAGATTTTGATGTGGACAAACATATTCTTTTGTCTGGGTTCAGTTTTCTCAGGAACTTACTGGAGACAGGATCATCATCCTAGGTGCAGAGCCTTGAGTAAGAAACTATAACAGTTTTGTTCAGGTCTCTTATTTCGGAGATACACAAAATTTTTGTGCTACCTTTTAGCTCTTACACGTCAAGCTTGAGGCCTTGTAGATAAAAGAGCTCAGAGAAGCCATATTAGTAGCTTATTTTTTTTTTAAAGATTTTATTTATTTGTTTGAGAGGTAGAGTTACAGGCAGAGGGAGAGACAGAGAGAAAGGTCTTCCCTCCGTTGGTTCTCTCCCCAATCGGCCGCAATGCCTGTAGCTGCGCCGATCCGAAGCCAGAAGCCAGGTGCTTCTTCTTGGTCTCCCATGTGGGTGCAGGGGCCCAAGCACTTGGGCCATCCACCACTGCTTTCCCAGGCCACAGCAGAGAGCTGGATCAGAAAAGGAGCAGCCGGGACTAGAACCAGGGCCCACATGGGATGCCAGTGCCACAGGCGGAGGATTAAGCTGCACCATGGGGCCAGCCTCTATTAACTTACTTAAAAACTAATGGCAATAAGAAGTTTCAAATTTTAATTTTCCTCTATCATTTGCTCTGTATACTTGAAGTGCTTAGCTCATTTTCCTCTGTGTAAAGGATTATTACTTTAAAATGCGTCATATTTAAGAGTATACCAGGAGATAGCATTGTGGTGCCATGGGTTAGCCTGCCACTTGAAATGCCGGCATCCCACGTCAGAGCGCCACTTTGAGTTGCAGCAACTCAGCTTCCAATCCAGCTCCCTGCTGTAGCTCCTGGGAAAGCAGAAAAGGATGGTCCAAGAATGTGGGCCCTTGCCACTCTTGTGGGAGACTTGGATGGAGTGTTCCTGGCTGCTGGCTTCAAACTGACCCAGCCCCAGTTGTTATGGCTATATCAGGAGCAATTCGGTGAGTGAAGATCTCTCTCTCAGTCTCTCCATTTCTCTGTCACTCTGCTGTTCAAATAAATGAATACATAAGTAGATCTTTTTTTTTAAAAAAAAAAAAAAAGCAAGCCATGCGTCAGCTAATTGTGAATTGTGTTGTAAAGGACAGGAAAAGACATCTTTCTGATTCCTATCAAGAGAGTCTGAAGAAGCACTTCTGGGGGCGTTTACTATGATTGATAATTACACCCACTATCCTCCCGAGAACTACATCAACATCCAGGGTTGTATTTAGTTTTGCTAACAAGAACAGTACCAAGAAATGTGGTAAGTCACCTGAGAGAGAGAGGGATAATACATCTTTGAGAATATATAACCTACATATGGGCTGAGGTTTATTTTAAATTATGATTGAACACAGAGTTTAAGAAGACAGATACACCTGAGAGTGTAATCTTGGGGTCAGAGCAACTTGATTTTATACAATTTCGAACTCTTTGTCAAGTGATGTTATATTTACACCGAATACCCAAATGTAACGATTAGATTCCCTTTCTATTGAAATAATAGTTGCAGTAATGATAATATTTCCTCTGGACAAAATAAAATTGGATAAATTTTAATGTGGGTTATCTCATTGTAGTTTTACAAAAGTCTTGTGAGGTAAATAGAATGTATTATCTCTCTAAAGTAAACAATAATATGTATGGATACATGCACATATTTGGACCATGCCTTCTTACTAAATAAATAGATCTGTTCCTTTTAAGGTACGTAGGGTATGGGACAGGTATATACTGCAGCTGTTAAGATGCTGCTCGGTAGGGGCCAGCATCGGGGCGCAGTGGGTTAAGTTGCTGTCTGCAACACTGGCATCCCATATGAACTTTGGCTTGAGTCCTAGCTGCTCCACTTCTGATCCAGCTTCCTGCCAGTGCACCTGGGAAAGGAGAAGATGGCATGAATGCCTGGGCCCCTGCTACCTACCTGGGAGACCCACTGCAGTTCTGGGATCTTGGATTTGGCTTGACCCAGTCCCGGTCATTGTGGCCATTTGGGGAGTGGACCAGTGAGTAGAGGATATTCATTCTCTCTCCTTCTCTGTCTGTCTGTATGTCTCTCTCTCTCCCCCCTCCCCCCGTAACTCTGCCTTTCAAATAAATGATATTTTTTAGAAATAAAAAAATGATGCTGCTCAGTACATCTGCATCCCATATCAGAGTGCCTGGGTTTTAGTCCTCCACTTGGCTTTCAATTTCAGCTCCCTGCTAATGTGTGCCATGGGAGGCAGCAGGTGGTAGCTCATGAGCTTATTCTCTGCCACCCAAGTGAGGAAACCAAATTGAGTTCAAGTTCCTGGATGTAGCTTGGTCAAGGCCTGACTCTGGTCTGGTCTAGCCCTGTCTTGCAGGCAGTTGGTAGTAAACCAGCAAATATAAGGTCTCTCTCTGTCTCTATCTCTTTCTCTTTCTACCTTTAAAATAAATGAAGTCTTTTACAGATATATAAAATGAGCAAATAAAGACATAAATGTGAACATTGAAAGAGATAATTTTTCAAAAAATAATGTGAAAATAGTGTTAAGTTATACAGAAACTATAAGCCATAAGTTTCTATAAATCTTATTTTAGTTGTCCCATATCTGTTTAACCTAATAGTCACATAAATTTTAATTAAAAGAGACTGTTTTACCTAAAACATTTCCTCAAATTTTGATGTTTTATAAACTAAGAGAATTCCTTGTGTCCCCAACCCTCTCCCGATGGGCCAGAAACATATTTTTATGGAGTTAATGCATGACTAAATTTCAAAATTTTGTTTTGTAATTGAATGTTATAATGTAGTCTGCATTGTCTAAAATCCAAGAAACAAAAGATTCAGTTGACTACTCCTTCAAATAATTTTTTTAAAAGATAGTTTGCTGATGACAAAAACTAAATAAAATAAAAATGAGGTTGAGTTTTTTACAAAGAGAGAAGTCTTGCTTTTCATTTTCCAAATCCTGGTCAGGAAGACAACATAAGTGCTCACTGAAGAGTTAAACTCTTTGGAAAATAGATTACTCAACATTTCGAATTGTGACCATGTTTGCTAAGCATGTCTACTTTATAACTCAATTAGGGTAGAAAGAGCAATGCTCATCTGTAATTTTCTCGCACTACCTGGTATTTTATTACATTTGGCTAATGCTATGCTGAGAAATGTCCCTGAACAGTTCAACTGATAACTGCATTATCCTAATTTCTTTCTTATGATTTCTATTGTGGTTTCTCAAGAGAACATTTGTGCCCAGGCTGACATAGCATGGAATATCCTACAGGAATATGTGCCAAGAAGATACACATTAAGCATATTTGCCTCTATAACATTACTTTAACTTATCTGTAGATACCTTAATAGACTGAAAAATCATCGGCATAAGAAAGCAACAATTCATACAGAATATTAATTTATATTAATATATTTTGTTACAAAGGGATATGTTAATATTATACTTTCTGTTAACACATGAGCAATATAATTTATTTTGTTGCATTTATTTATTTGAAAGAGTTAGAGAAAGGTAGAGACAGAGAGAGAGAGGTCTTCTATCTTCTGGTTCACTCTGCATATGGCCGCAATGACTGAAGCTGAGTCAGTCCAAAGCCAGGAGCCAGGAGCTTCTTCTGGATCTCCCTTGTGGGTACAGGAGCCCAAGGGATTATGCCATCTTTCCCTGCTATCCTAGGCCATAGAAGAGAGATGGATCAGAAGAGGAGGAGCAACCAGGACTCAAACTGGTGCCCATATGGGATGCTGGTGCTGCAGACTGGGGCTTTTTTTTTTAAGTTTTTATTTATGAACACATTTTTTCATAGATACAACTTTAGGAATATAGTGGTTCTTTCCCCCATACCCACCCTCATACCCCAACTCCCATTCCACCTCCCTCTCCCTCTCCCATCTCCTTCCTCATTATGGTTCATTCTCAGTTTGATTTTATACGCAGAGGACCAACTCCATGTTAAGCATAGATTTCAACAAATTGCACCACCACACACACACAACATATAGAGTACAGTTTGGGAATAGAATTTGCAGTCGATTCTCATAGTACAACTCATTAGGGATGGAGGTCCGACATGGGGAGTAAGTGCACAGTGACTCCTGTTGTTGATTTAACAATTACACTCCTATTTATGATGTCAGTGATCACCCGAGGCTCTTGTCATGAGCTGCCAAGGCTATGGAAGCCTCTTGAGTTCACCAACTCCGATCTAATTTAGACAAGGCCATAGTCAAAGTGGAAGTTCTCTCCTCCCTTCAGAGAAGAGTGTATCCTTCTTTGATGACCCTTTCTTTCCACTGAGGTCTTACAGAGATCCTCCATGTAGGATAATTTTTTGCCATAGAGTCTTAGCTTTCCATACCTGAAGTGTTCTCGCAGGCCTTTCAGCCAGTCCAGGAACAGGCTGGGGCTTTAACCTGTTTTGCCATAGTGCCGGCCCCTGATTAATATAATCTTAATAATCATTATGCTGTCTTAGTAATGTAAAACTTGGATTTTATAAATACATACATGTTTATAAAAATCGATCTGCTCATCTATTTTCAACAAATTTGAAATGTCATTTTTCCCCCTCTGGAAATCTTCAAGAGAGACCTTTACTTGCCTTTCAGTTGACTACCAAGACTTGTATTTATTTATTCCTGGTGTAAAATAAATATTTATCTGATAAATACAATAGAGATATATTATGAAAGATTATATAGGATATGAGCAGAATCTTGCAAATAAGATGCATGTTAGAAATCTTATGTCCTGATTCTGGTTTGTGAGTGGTTAAAAATAGAGTAAACAGGGAAATAGCTAGGTCCCCAAATCGCTAAAGCAACATCTCTCTGAACAGTGATCACATTGCCAACAGACTCAGTCAATAAAAAGTCCTAAATTTATAAACCCAAAATGAATTTGGCAAAGAGGAATATAGGCTTAGGAAACAGTACGGAACATAAAAAGCCCATTGACTTAGAATCATTTTCAAAAAGTTAGAGGCTTAAAAATCTTGGCTAATCCCTGACCATTAGTACTTCACAGATTATAGGAAGAATAAAGACTCCAAGCTAAGGGAAATCTTCTAAGATGGAGAGTTAAGTGTTTACAGTCAACATCTCAGAGTAGACACCTAAGCCATTTTTTTTTGGCCTGCTTTCTACCTTAGGATAAAAAAAGGCATTATTTTTCCCATTTTATGACTGAGAACTCTGAGGCCCAGAATAATTAAATAATTTATGAAGGCTATGCAGCAAGAAAGAAGTGAAACTGGTAGTAAAGTCAGATTCTCCTGACTTTAAATTAGGTGTCTGCCAGATACCATGTTGATAGAAATTCCTAAATTGGTCTCTTTGTAATTTCATAATTTTTTAGCTCTAAGGTACAGTGGGTCAAGGCAATCAGTCTGTTCAATCATGACATCTAATTTCTGTTAGTTTCTGTTATTATGTTTTACTGCATCTACATATGTATATAAATGATATATATATGTATATATATATATATATATACACTCTTACCTTCATATCCACCTTTTTCCTCTATTCTCCCCAATACAATTGTGTTTAAGGCCTGTCCTTTTTATTTTAATGATGTGCTTTCAAAATTTGATTTGTTTTCTATTCATGTATTATTATTTAGGTAAAATGCATTCATTTAGATACTGCATTTTAAATTTTTCATAAAGATTTATGAGTCTGGCACTGTGGCACAGCAGGTTGAGCCACAGCCTGCAACACCAACATCCCATATGGGTGCCGGTTCAGGTCTTGGCTGCTCCACTCTGATCCAGCTCACTACTAATGTGCCTAAGAAAGCAGCAGAGGTTGGCCCCTGCACCCACATGGGAGACCAGGAAGAAACTCCTGGCTCCCGGCTTTGGCTAGGCCCGGCCCCATTTAGGGAGTGAACCAGCTAATGTAATCTCTCTCCCTCCCTCCTTCCCTCTCTCTCTCTCTCTCTCTGTCTCTCCCTCTCTTTCACTGTAACTCTAACTTTCAAATAAATAAATCAGTCTTTTGAAAGATAGAGTTACACAGAGAGACAAGGACAGAGGAAGAAAGAGAGATCTTCCATTTGCTGGTTCACTCCCAAAATGGCCACAACAGCTGGAACTGGGCCAAGCCAAAAGAGTTTCATCCGGGTCTCCCATGTGTGTGAAAGGAGCTCAAGTATTTGGGCCATCGTCCACTGCTTTCCCAGGCACACTACCAGGGAGCCGGATCAAAAGCGGAGCAGTCAGGACTCGAACTGGAACCCACATGGGATACTGGCATCACCATTGATAGCTTGAGCTGCTGTGCCACAACACTGACCCCGGTAGTTCAGTTTTCATCCTTTCTTCTTGGTAAGCACTGTTTACAGGGAGGATCTTTCTACATTGCTTGACTATTCTCCTCTATGACTTCTACCTTCAAGGCTCCTTGTCAGGCAGCCCTTTGGCTAAGCGCTCCCATATAGGCACAAGCTTCACACTGGTACAGATCCACAGTGAGGGCTGTGGTTGAGGATCCAGCAAGTTCTGTCTTTCTCTCACTGATAGATATTCAGGTTACTTCCAGTTCCCACTATTGCAAAATGCTATAAGGAATACCCCGCTATATGTGTATTATAGACCTGTGTAAAAATTTCCCTGGGATGAATGCCAGTTGTCAAATTGCTATGTCAAAGGATATGTATGTACTTAATTTGACTAAGTAGTACCAGATGGCTAGGCAGCTTGCTGCTGCCATCTATACTACCACCAGTGGAGCACCAAGGTTCTTATGTCACCATATCTATGTGCTTAATGCCTTTTATATCTCATATATTCTTGCTTTTTCTTCTGAACTTCAGTGAAGGAGGTACACACTGTCTCGTATTTTTAAATGGCTCAGATTAGAAATTCTAGAAACTATTAAACTAGCCCCGATTATACTTCAGTCCTGGCAGGTGAAAGTCAACCCGCGTTGAATCTGGTTCAAATTAATCAGATGTCTTGCTAAATACAACTGGTGATTAGTGTTTTTAGAGTTAAGGAATATTATCCATTAAATCCAAAGTAGAGCTTCTTTGGTTTGATTTTATCTTATCTCTGATTTGTTCCTTGGTTCCTTCCAATTAAATATACGATTTAATCTTACCCTTTATGTTTGTAACTCAGAGTGAAAATAAATATGATTCTTCTCATCCTGTCAAGTATGAATGCCATAGATCATTTATGGGAAGTTGGTATAAAAGGGGGTGTGGTGTTCTTAGAGTATTTGTTCTCACTTTTAGCCAAGAGATCTTATTTTTATGATAAAGAGCTCTTAATAGGGAGACTTCCTGTTGCTGTAACAGTGTTCAAATATTTCTTGAGGAAGGGCCATCCCTCCTCGAAGGTCCTTAATTCTTCAGAATGAATCATTTCAATGTGCCTTTAGACATTTTAATCTGTTTATTTAATTTATTCTTTAATCATCTGCTTCTCTGATAAAAAATGACAATGATCTTACTTCAGCCAGTTGCAGAAAAGGATATATTCAGTCACATTGTCATGAAGCGTGTCATCCTCAGACCTGAGGCTCACTTGTCTACTCACTGTGGCACTGTGGCACTCTGACTGTCTTTTCTCCTTGTCCACATGATACAGTCTCAGTCCAGGCACAGATTAAGAGCCATGTTTCCTTTGTTCTTTACAGTAATGCAGGGTAAAGAGCAGAAACTCAGCAAATAATCACGAGTATCTAATCAATAACTCTTTTTGGTTTTAATTTATTTAAGGTGATCATTAATTCTAAAAGAAGAAAGAATCTTCTGCTATGCCTTACCTTCACATAGATTATATTTCCTCAATTCTATGAGTACCAGATAGTCCTATTGAAGGCTTTACCACATAGCAGCCTTGCACTTATACATGTGCATGCTATTTTTATGTCATCTGCTGTGTTTCTCAGTCAACTGTTTATATAGGTGAAGAATATGAACTGAGAATTATCAATTAATTGTATTCTGTCTTACAGCAATGTCTTTATTTTTCTACTTTGTGGCCACAACAGTGCAAGCGTGTCCAGGCTGAAGCCAGGAGCCTGGAACTCCATGTGGGTCTCCCACATGTGTGACAGGAGCCCAAATACTTGGGCTATCTTCTGCTATTTTCCTAAATACATTAGAAGGGAGCTGGAACAGAAGCAGAGCAGCGGGGACTTGACCTGGCACTCCGATACGTGATGTCGGTATCACAGGTGGTGGCTTAACCTGCTGTACCACAACACTGGCCCCACCTTTGCCTCTTTTAAAGATAGTAAGGACTTCAAAACATCTGTGGAAAGTGGAATTAAAATATAAGTTTATTGTAGTACCTACATTTTTGAAATCCATGCATAGGTTTTTCATGACACATTTGAACTTTTGAAGACTCCTCCTGTGTCACTAATTTTAGTAGCCATTGGGTGATAGAGTTGGGGATAAAGCTGAGATAAAGACAAAAAGTGAGCAAATTGTTTGTTTAGAGTGAGCATCTCTTTCTAAATTACTCGTTCAATGCTATTGACATAAACTTTGGTACATTATAAAGAATCAATGGCATCCTCTTGGCTTTGCTATTGCTTACCTGGCCATGAGCATCCTTAAATAGATAACTATAAAATTTATTTTTCAAACTGGGAAAGTTTTGTAGCCCTGTTGTCAGCAACAAGATTTTCTACAAGACATCTGACAACCCTGACCAAAGGAAGCATCACAAAGAGTGGTTTTTAAGTTCCCTGCCACTGTGGTGACTTGAGGAATCAGAAAGCCTCTTGTATTTGAGGCAGAAAAATTGAAGAACACCTGAAAAGTAGTCCGTGTGGTTTGGAAAAGCATAATGAAAAGCCTATACAATGCTGAACCTAGGAGTAAAATGATGACTCTAAAGCAAGGAGAGTTCAGAGATGCAATTTCGGATCCTTGTAAGAGTTGATCTCAGAAATGGAAAATTTTAAAGTGAAATGGTAGGTGAACTGAATCATTACTATAGTGGTGGGCATTGTTACTACTCTCCAGGTTTCCCTTGTGTTTATCTCTTGGCATTTATTGGGGCCTTGGTCTCTGTTCTGCCCTTCTTTACTTACAGTCTTGTGGCCTCAGAAAATCTCCATGACTGTAAACCTCCATGTGCTCAAGCTCTCAAATTGCCATTTGTAACCTAAGCCCTTCAGCTCCTTTCCAGACTTAGGTAGCCCATTTTTTACTGAACATCTGTAACTGGAAGTCAGTACACATCTCTGTATGTCCAAACCTGAGCTCCTGCTCCCTTCTACCCCTAAACCAATAACCTCCAATTGGAAACCGATTACAAGTTCATCCCATGCTTGCTCAGGCCCGATTATTTGGTGTCATCTTGACTTGTCTTTTCATATCCTATTCTAAGAGATCCACTTGAACACTAAAATATATCCAGAATTTGTCAGCTTCTTATCTTCATTAATAAGGTTTACTGTGATTATCTCTTGTCTCAACTACTCCACCAGCCTCCCAGGTGGTCTGAAATTCAGTGCCCCCTGCCCACACCATACACTGTTTCGGCTTTGTAGAATACTCAACATGTCCATCTTAAAACAAATACCAGAAGATGTGACTGCTCTGTGCCCAACCTTGCAGCGCCTTCTGTTTCATTCAGAGGAAAAGCCAGAGTCTTTACAGGAGCTGATAAAACTTTTTATACTGTGGGCTCTTCTGTCCTGATGGACTTTGTCTCTTATTTTTATCAGCACCTAATATATTTGAGAAGCCAAAAGTGCTTTTACAAGTATGTATATGTGTACCTTGGGGCACTGGCACTAGTTGTTCAATCTCCTCTAGAGTTTATCCTCCCAGATACACCACAATTAACTCCTTCACCTTAACTCTTTGCTTGGGTATCTGCTTTTCAGTAAGGCCAATTTAAAATTCAAGCACCTCCCCTCAACTTCCTAGTGCTTACCTAGTTGAACTATAATTTTCTTTGGTACATAACTTTTATCAAACTCCGATGTAGTCTGTACTTGATTTTTTTTACTACTTGGATTAGTCCCAAAGGAATTGAAGCTCTGAAAGGGAAGAAAACATCAATTTTCACCATAGATGGATCACAAGTACCTAGTATAGTGTCTACTGGATACTGATATTTGTTGACTGCTAAGGAGAAAAGCCCAGTTACATCAAGAAAATGAGTTACATTCTTTGCATCTTGAGTTGTAAAAAGTAAAAGGATTAAATAAATAAAATGGTCTTTATCTGTTAACCAAGGGCAAATGAGTGTGTGTCTCCTTATAGAGAATGGAAATTATAAAAAGAAGCAGAGGAAGGGGGGGCAGTTTTGTGGTGCAATGGATTAAGCTGCCGCAGGCAGTGCCAGCATCCCATATGAGCAATGTATGAATCCTGGCTGCTCCACTTCAAATCCAGCTCTCTGCTAATGTGCCCAGGAAAGCAACAGAAGATGGCCTGGGTGTTGGGGCCCCTGCCATCCATGTGGGAGACCTGGATGGAATTCCAGACTCCTGGCTTCAGCCTGATCCAGCCCTGGCCATTGCAGCCATCTGGGGAGTGAACCAGCAGATGGAAGATCTCTCTCATCTGTCTCGCCCTCTCTCTCTGTAGCTCTTTCAAATAAATAAATAAAACTTTTAAACATAAGACAGAAGTACAGAAAAAAAATGAAACATTAGAAGATAAATGACCATGAGTCGATATTTTATTGTTTTAAAAGTTGATATTAATACATGAGGTAATGATATTTTGGTAAGTTTTGAGGGCTTGTGTATTTGAGATGCAAAATAGATATCTAAAAATAAACTATCATATGATCTAGTATTTGGTTTAAAATCCTCTAGGAAGAAAATAAGTATAAGGAACAGATTAAACAAAACTGATGAAAGATTACTTTTTAAAAAATGTATTACTTGAAAGGCAGAGTGATTTGAGAGGGAGGGAGTGAGGAGGGCAAGAGAGAGAGAGAGAGAGAGAGAGAGATCTTCCATGCACTGATTCACTCCACAAATGGCTGCAATGACTGGGGCTGGGCCCCGGCCAAAGATAGGAGCCAGAGACTCCATCCAGGTCTCCCACATGGGTGACGGGCCCAAGCACTTGGGCCATCTTCTGCAGCTTTCCCAGGCATGTTAGAAGAGAAGTGGATTATCGATGGAAAAGCCAGGTGCTAAATGAGCACTCTGATATGGGATGTCACCATAGCAAGAGGCAGCTCTCTGTACCACAATGCCAGCCTCAATATTATTAATTATTGATGATGGGTAATGAGTATATGGGATTTGTTATAATATTCTCTCAGCTTTTGTGTATGTTTGAAATTTTCCATAATAAAATGATTAAAACAGGTAGCCTCTGAAGTCCCTCATCTCTCAAAAAATATTTTATTGGAACCTGAATTTTACAAGGAGATCATTTGTGTCATAAATGTTAAGAGGCTCATTGGGATTCCCAAGATCATTCTGTAATACAGCTAAAACATACAGGAAGGTAAAGAAAGAAAATTCAGTGTAATTATATTTATAAATGAAATTTTCACTTGTAAATTATACTGGTTGTTTTAAACTATGCTTATATCTATATAATTTGAACCAAATTTTTATTCATTATGAATAATTAATGCAAGTGAAAAGGAGAATTATATTTATATTTAGTCATTGTACAAAAGATATTCTGCAATTCCATTAGCAGAATAGAACATAAATTTTTTTCTCAATAAATTATACTGAATGGATTTAATGGAAATAACTATACAATTTCACTAAGCAACAAACTACCATTAGAGTAGATATTACTACATATATCATTAAGATGTAAATAGTAAAGGCTGTAAGGTATTTTAGAAGAAGGATTGTTATTTACCTTCTGGGTATATGTGTATTCGTATATAGATGTAAATTGTGTAATGTGGATATATAAGCAATGTGGAACCATTTTGTGAATAACTTGTAAATCATGAGTCATTTTGATGATATAACATGGAGGAGAAAAGATGAGATCATGGATATAACTTTTTTGAAAATAGTCTCATCCCATAAAGTATAGAAAGGCAGAACGTTATAAATAGGACAGAGGTATGAAGGAAAAAAATTGAGATTTATCACAAGGACAAAATATTCTTACAAATTTTAGAAAATCTAGAGGAAAATGATAAGGTAAAAAGATAATAATTGAGTAATTTATCCGTGATTCCCAGCGACTATTTCTTCTGGAAATAACATATCCTGATATGGAGGATCAAAGTTAAGTCATAAGTGTCATAGAAACGGTGAACAGCCTTTTGGTTTTTGTGTTGTCATTTTGGTTTCCTCATTGAAGACATTTTTGTTATTGTTTTGTCTCGTTCTTATATTTTTTTTCTGTCTAGCACCTACCATCAATTCCCTAAAGGCTTTTGGAACTTGATCTGACCATTTCCCACCTGATCCACACTGGAAGTATCTTCTGTTCCCTAACTTCATCTTCAAAGATGGATTAATTCCTACATTCTCAACAAATATCCACCCATGCGGGAAACCAGAGTTTCATTTGGTTTTCCCATATGGGTGGCAGGGTACCAAACACTTGGGCCACCTACCACTGCTTTTTTTCAGGCCATTATCAGGGAGCTGGATAGGAAGTGGAGCAGTTGGGATACATATGGGACGCTGACGTTGCAGGCAGTGGCTTTACCTGCTATGCCACAGATGTAGCCCTTTCTTTTATTTCTTTGCGTTCACATATTTTCAGTTTACTTTATAATCACAGGCTCAGTGCTCCTCAAGAGTTCTACAAGTAAAATGTAGATAGGGTTATAGATAACAATCAAATCATAAGATGTCACTTTAGCTGGATATACAATAAGGGTTTTTTTTTTTTTTTTGTACTCTATAAATTAGCTACAGCCAATCAGAGAAAATATATGATATTTGTCTTTTTGAGTCTGGATTATTTCACTAAGTATAATGATCTTCAATTATATCCTTTTTGTTTTCTTTGCAAAAGACAGGGTTTCATTCTATTTTGTGGCTGAGTAGTATCCCATCATGTAAATGTACCACATTGTCTTTATCTAGTCAAGATAAATATTTAAAGCATCTAAAACTTATAATCTTTTAGGATTACTCTGCAACTAAAGTTGAACAGCTAAATCCTGTTGCTGTATTCTCTATGCCTGGGATCTTAATTATTAAAAACCCAAAATACAATTTTTCATCATTAAAGGAGAAAATAATGACCAGCTATGTATTCACTTTTAAAAACGTGGTTTATTCATTTCCATTCAGGGAGCTGAGATGATGTTAAAGCAAAGAGTATTGAAGCATATTAATAAAAATATGACTTAACATTTGTAGCCATGTTAATAGCATCAGACTATAAAATTTTAATATCCCACAGTTTAGCCACTTAAATATAAATCATTTAATGACAAAAGTAGTACATATTTTGGCAATCTGGGATTTCATATGGAAGAAATATTGATTTGCCACTCCATCTGTATGTCAACTCACATACATCTTGAGTAGGGCCTAATATTTCTTAGTAGACACAAAATCATTTTGAACCTAATTAAATGGACAAGGGTGGCTATCAGTTGATTATGTGAAATGAAGTCATTTGAGTCAACCCGTGACAATTTCTAATTGCCTATTGCGTCATACATTTTCAGTGGGAACAGTCTTATAGATTATTAGAGTCAAAACATACATTAGGAATAATTTAGCCCAGAACTCTTAATTAATAGGTAACAAAACTGGGATATAAATGGGATGGCTGGAACATCACAACTATTTGCAGAGACAAGGTTCAAACCTAGATAAAACATATGTTCTACTATACAAAGGTCATTAAAGTAATTGTTTATTCACCTGAATATTCTGAAAAGATCTTCAAGTGTCTACATTGTTCCAGGCCCTAAGTTCAGCCCTGGAGTTAATAACAAAGACAGATATGTCATCTAAAGAGGTTGCAGTTTAGCAAGAGAAAGAGAAAGAGTTAATAACAGGAAAAAGAAAAAGAGGAAAATGGAGAAGAAGTCTTTATAGCTATACTGAACATGATTGCAGGGTTCTGGGGTTGCCCCCTTTAGCCTCTGACTGGTGGAATAGGGAAGTCTCATTTGCATTGCAGCACCTCTTATCTGGACGATTGCCTCTTGAAAGGTCTTCCCACTTGCAGTTCGACCTTCCTCCAGATTTGTCCTCTGCATTGCTACCTGCATGGTCTTTGTACAGCTTAAATCCCATCAGAGCACTGCCCTGTGTAAGAACCTTTAATAGTTCTCCATCTCTTCAAAATGGAATTCAAATCCATTATCCTCATGTGGGTCCTTTCAGGATGTGTCTTGACTCTTCACTCCCGCCTTACTTCCTGCTGTCTTTGAGAAACATCCTTTGATCCAGAAGCATAGAACTACTTAGTGTTACCTCTAGGCCTGGTCAAAAAAGTTGAGAGCAATTTAGCCTTAATGACACAATTAATTCAGTGAAATTAGAGGTATAATAATCTTTAAAAAGTGAGGGTAAAAATGGCAATGTGTAAGAGGTTTGTGTGAGAAGTTGAAGTTAATAATAGATGTCATGATGATACAGAAAGGGGCCTTCCTGGACAGGTAGTCCATTAGTGGTACGGTACAGTTAGGGTTAACAGATTTTTCATTTCCCTAGTCCTTTGTGTGTTATTTCACAACTAATTGAAAAATATGTTTGAATCTCATTTACAAACTGGCCACCCAGGTGTCAATTAAAAACTGCTGGTTCTTCAAGACAGCCCCACCACCACATTTGATATATTTTGCTATTCATGTTATACCATTTCAATTTGATGTAATAATTCTCCACAATTAAAAATCTGCCTCAACTAAAAGATAAAAAGATCTTTACATGTCCACCATATCTAAGTATCTTGAGAAATTGCATACAACAGTACATTTTTGGATACTCTTATCTTCCTCCTTATTTTCTAAAGGATAATAATAGTAAGTCTCCAAATTGGATACAGGAGTGGAATAGGATAACCAGATTATAATTTTGAACAATACTAAATGCTTTCTGATACAGAACCTCTAAAACACGGCTTCATCACTGCAGTGAGAGTACTACTCTCGATTGCAAAAGGGGATTGAGAACTGATTGTGGCTGTGAGAAAATTGTAAATGTCAGATCTCGGTTTAATTGCGGTGGAAATATGTGGTAGCTCGTTCTGTGTATTAAACAGCTGTGTAAATATTGGGAAAGCAGAAAATCTAACATAATATAACCAATACTTAGATGTTCTGATGTTTTTGTTTTTTAAAAAGCCGTGAATTTAAATCTGATTTAGGAAAAATAAAGGTTAAGATGCAGCATATAAATCAGGGTTTCTCAAGTCTGGCTGCACATCAGAATCACTGAGAGAATGTTAGAAATAAATGCATATCTAAGCCCCTCTGCCAGGTACTCTGCATCAGCCCATATCTGATTCTGCTGTCCAATGCAAGTTCAGAATCACTGGTTGACATAGATGTATATAAGGCTCATATATTTCAATTATAAAAAAATAAAGTAGAAAAACCTACCCAAGTTTACTAGAATTTGTCCCTGCATAGCCATCATACAATGGTGTAGTTAACAAATTAAATTGGCTACCTACAATTTTATGACACAGGCTGGACCAAAACATCCTCCAAATATAAATGAAATGAAGGCGAAACCAGATGGAAGTGTATTTTTCTGTCTTTTGTGATTTCACATCTACTCGACTAGAACTACTAATGCTCACTAGAACGAATCATCCTGACAGTGCATTTTTATATACCCTGTGAAGGTCTCATAAATAAGACATGGCTGAAATCATGTAGGAGGAACATTTATCTTGAAAACCCAAAATCCCTAAAGCAAGGGCTTATATATTAAGTATACTGTAGCCATTATGCCACAAGAGTTGTGCACAGACACACACAGATACACATACACCATGCTTCTCCAGCTATCTGAAGTATGAAATATGCATTATAAAAGTTGCACATGTATATGCATTCAGACAAATGTAAATATGAACACAAGGAAAGGAATGCTTTTTTTAAATAGTTCCCATCTCCTGTGTGTAGGTGCACCACCCACTATTTTCTCCTGGAACAAGGATTATTTCCAATAGAAAATCAATCTGGAAATGTTGGCTTTTGCCACCATTAAGGGTAAATGAAAGAAAATGTTATGCAAGTGGAAAAAGTACCACTCATTGTGAGGCTATGGGCCTTAGCTCAAATCTTATTGTTGTCTAGCTTCTGTGAACCTAGACAATCTCATTGATTAAATTGTGATGTTGTTAATCCACTTCAAAGAATTCTTATGAGGATCAAACATTATAAGCTTCAAGAGACAGGATGTTTTGACTACCTTTTCCCCGTATCCCAAGCCCCTAGAACAATGCTTGGTACTTAATTCTCAATCAATATTTGTTCACTGAATAAATGAAACATTAGCACTATACATACAATGGCCTACCTTGCACTTAGCAGTTGTTAAAAATGGTAATTATATTTTTGCTCTTTGATTTCAAATGTTGTTTGCCTAATTGAAGTCATCCAAAAATTAAGATCTGATATGAAAGCAGCAGAAGTGAGTTCTTCAAAAAGATTATCTGTTTCTACCTTGCACAGCCATCTGAAATCTGATTATATGATGTCGTGATAAGAACCAAAAAGTACTCAGAAGTGGAATGGTTTTTCACTGAAAGAGAAATCCCTGAGCAAAGCAGATTCTCACACTACCTCATGATCTTATGTAGGGTTGGCACCTTTTATGGTGTAATGGCTTTAGACCGAGGCTGAAAATCCATTATGTGTGTCATGTTGCACCCCTCTTCCCAAAGAAGAATCAAATCATCTCCTTTTGTTTTCAATCATAGAATACATGAAACCATCCCTCCAGTTACCCAAGTCGGAAACCCCGGTATCATCCTTGACATCTCTCCTCTCAAGCTGAATTTCTGTTCAACAAGATTTGTTGATTTTTACTTCCTGAATATACTCTTCAATTTGCTGATTCTTCCTGTCTCTTCTAAGACACCCACCCAAGCCCTCTTAAGTAATCTTTTCTACACATTATAGACAGAAAAATGTTTCTTAAAGGAAAATTGGATGAACACTCTGCAGTTTAAAAAATTGGAAATTCTCCATTACTCTTCAGGACCAAGTCACCACTCTTGAAATGATAAAAGCATTATAAGTTATTTATTCTCTGTGAACTCCAGAGGCAAAACATAGACATGTGTGTACATGTATGTATAGCTGTATTTCATTTCGTTTCATTTATGAGAAATTTAGTATTTGCTTCTATCATAAACACTGCCTATGATCATTAATGTTTTTCTAACAGAAAATATAGCTTTGTAAGTAATGGGAGTTACAAACATTTTCTTATTATTTCATAGCTGTAGATTTCTCAGATATTATTTTCTTTCAGTATTACTACAAAATTAGGCCTGCCGCTAGTTCTTGTCATAGATATATTAATAAAGGACCACATATATTACTTGGTTGCAAAATCACTTTATTATATTTTGAAAAGTGGCAAATATGATATAATGTAACTGGTTTTCTACATAATTCAGTATATTTTTATTTTATGCATATAAAAATTCCAAGAAGAGGCCTATAGCTATCAAATGCCAAAGCCACCCCTCCACACACATACAATTTTAAGATCTCCTGAACCATATTGTAATTATCTGCATATTATTGTTTGCTCGTTTGTTTTCCCTACTAGGTGTAAACTCTAGGAAGGCAGGCCTTGCTTCAGAATGGTAATGTTTTGGTCTATTTGCTGTGGCTGTAAGATAATACCAAAACTGAGTAGTTTATAAAGGCGAAAGAATTTTTTTTTTTTTGGGGGGGGGCTTGTTCTGGAAGTTCAAGAGCACTGGCATCTGCTCAGTTTCTTGAGAGGACCTCATGCTGCTCCATGCCTGGTAGGAAAGTAGGACAGACAGAACAGGCAAAACCCAAGTGGTAACCTCGATTTATACCGAACTGCTCTTGAGCTAACCAACCCTATGCTGTGAGGGTGAGAACTTACTCCCATGAGATAGCATTAATCGCGAGGGTTCTGTCCCTATGACCCAAACATTTCCCACTGGGTCCCACTTCCCAACACTGCCACTTGACAAATAGAGCTCAACATGGGTTTTGGTGGAGACAAACCATATTCTAGACATAGTGGGTAACCTTGCAGATTCTCTTAATAGGAACTCAGTTAATATCGGTTGAATTGACTTGACTTGACTTGACTTGAAATGAAGCTCTGAGATATAGACATAATTGTCAATGGTGATTTTCAGAACACCTTTGCCTTCACTAAGCCAGTGCTCTTTATATGCAGAGTTTTGTCAGGCTTTACATGTGTAAAGTCATTGCGTTTATATTTTAGAGATTAATTATTGGATAACTGCTCTAAGTGTCCAAGTAATAGCAAGAAGTGATCAGTATTAGGGCCCAGAGCAGTGCTTCTTAAACCTTTGTTGGGTCCTGGAAACACCTGGGGATCTTGTGAAAATGCAGATTCTGTCTGGAGATGGCACTGAGAGTCTCATCAAGTAAAAATTGCAGTGGATCACTGAAACAGGCAAAGTGGACTTTATGCAAGACTACTGTATAGGCAAAAGAGACTGTCGCAACTCAACTGCAAGGAAACAAAAGGCCAGAGGGATTTTGAAATATGAACGTGACCTAATAGAAAAGCACTGGAGGACATTAGAGGTGAGGGCGGAGAGGAGGCTGCTAATGTGCTAGTCCATCTGTGTTTGCTAGTAGTCCGCTATCAAAGTTAGGCTTCTTCCCTCCCCTACAGAGACTAGGAAATAGGGACCTCATCTTTCTTAATGATGACATTTCAAAGCGATAGCCAGATCCTTGGGAAAGACGTTCCCGGGTTGTGGAAGATTTACATCTCCCAAGGATGGAAAAAAATGTATAATTGCTAGTTTTCTAATGCACATGCTCTAAGAAAAGACGGGTCAGAGACCTATGGTCAGAAAGAAAACTGTCAAAAGTTCAGTCAAGCTGAAGTGAATGATAAAACCCGTTTTGTTTATCTGCATTTCTAGTAAGTTATCTGGTGGTGTCAAGTTGGTCTACAAACCACATTGAATAGTGTAAGTGTGTACTCTTGCATTGATAAGTAGGAAATATTCAATCCTAATTACTTAGGTTAACTTATATTTTGCTTCTAGAATATGTACAGAAGACTGATTTGAAATGACCAATACCATTGTGTATACAGTTAGGTGATAAAAAAGTACTGTGTACAATATTTTAGGCAATGATATATATTTATATAACTAGAGGCATCCTAAAAATGCCTGAGAGACTGTCATTATTAGATGAAATTTGGAGCAGTGTAGGAACTTGGGTTCAGAACACTGATGTTTACTTCATTTCACTATGATAAAAATAGTTATAATGAAGTTCCATTGTTTTGTTTTATTTAGTCTCTCTAAACCCCTAGCAAATAGATTACATCACCAGTTTGTAATACTTCAAAACAACTATAGTCAGTGACCATGTAAAAGTAAAATTCAGTTCTACGAATAGTTATTAGTTGAACAGCCAAGTTCTTAAATAATCAGCTAGAGTGGACATGCCAAAACTGTAGAAAATCATTAAATGTAGTATAGTAACATGCCAGGAGCTGTTTTTAAATATTGAATTCTCTAGGGGGTGTTATTATACACTGATTTTCCTAATTGCATAGGAGGGGAGGATTTTGTAAAATTATAGTTGAAGGACTTTCAACACATTTGAGTCAACTATATGGACACTAGCTTTCATTCTGTTAAGTTTAATGTATTTAAAGTGTTATTGTCAGAATAATCAGCTTTCTAAAATATGACTTATTAGCATATTTTATATGGAAAATAGTAAGGTCTGAAATGAACTCAAAAAACAAGCTTTCAGTTGCTCAAACTAAAAGCATATAATTCTAACACAATCCAAAGGTCAAAGATACAACAACTAATTAAAACCAGAGAAAATAAATCACGAATTAATAGGATTAAGAAAGCTTTGACTTTTTTTTATAAAAGGATGAAAAGCCAAGAATGTGATTTTTTTTAAAAGACTAGCTTTTCATAAGTGGAGTTTTTAATCCATTCAAAGTCTAAATTTAAGGAATCAAATAAAAATCCCTAATATTTTAATTTGCAATCAGGAGAGGTTCAATCAGACTAAGACATTTAATTTGGCAACCTTCTTTTTAACACATAGTGCTACTTTACTTTGCCTTGGTTAATAAAATGGATGCATTCCAATGAATTTGGATGCAAAATAACAATCAATCAACTGAATTCCATTTTCCATTGATTTTTTTGTGAAATGGTAGATTCTTTTGGCATAGAATAAACATCACTCTCTGGAATGAATAATTTAATTTGAAAATGGAAAAGTCAGACATTATAATGGAGAATATTGCTATGACCTTCATCCACTTGCTGAACTTTGCAGCACTTTTCCCTAATCTCGTCGTTTGCCACCTCTGCTTGCTTCCTTGCTTCCTGGACAGAGAACCATTTTCTATAATAATAACTGACACCCATGAAGGATTTTCTATCTGAAAGTAGTTTCTAGAATCTTTATACCTATTCATCTTCATGATTATCCTTTTAAATGGGTACTATTGGGTTCACTAACACCCCATCTTATGTAAGTAGTAAGTGTCAAGAGTTCTTTTTAAAGCAAGTAGTCTAACTCCAAAGCCTTCACTTTCTGAAAAATTCTTTATTTTCATTGTTAACACAAATATTGAAAATACTTCTAAAACAAATTTACAGTTACTGAACACTCTTGTTACTAGCTAAGGCAAACACCCTTGTTTCTATTCCCGATGTCAGAAGCTAGAACCTTGCAAGTCATGAGAAACCTTCCATTTGCTTCCTTGTTAACCATCTCCAGACACACACACATGCGTGCATGCATGCGTGGACACATGCACACATTACTAAGTAAAACCATTACTGTGATTTTTCTGAAATGGCATCCTGGCTTTTCTGCATACTTGTATAATACAAATCTGCCTCCACACTGTAGTTAAGTTTGACCAACCTAAAAAAATAGTTTAGATCTCTTTTAATACATATTTCCCATTTATCTTTTTTTCCTTTAAAGCATTTTATTTGCTGAAGAAGCCAGATCATTTATTCTGTTAAATAACCACTATCTATCTTTTGCTTCCTCTGTTTTTTTTATAATGGAGTTTAATTTGCTCCACTATCCTCTGTATTACCTATCCACCCTCTCTTCTTACCTGAACATGACCAAACTTCCAGACCTTCTTTCTGATCCTGCTCCGTGGCATTTCTCAGCCTATGCTCAAAGCGGGTGGTGGCCAGTAGAGGTAGGTTGCAATCCCTCACTTCTCCAGTAGGAGTTTTGAAGTCACATGTCTTCAGCTCTTGTTTGCTAAATGCCAGTGCAAGGACAAGTTCCAGGGCTGACAGAATGTGAATGGGTTCAAGGCAGAATGAGAAAAATGAGCAGCATATCATACCCTTCTTCTGAAGTTAGATTTCTACATTTAAAGGAGTGTTCTTCATTATGACATTTCAATTGAACTGCTGTTTTATTGCTATCATTTTGCTTTTGTTGTTGTTTTGTCTGTGTTTTTGTTTTGATGAGATAAAAAGTTAGATACCCATTATCAGTCTTCTTTCTTTTTTACTATCTTACCTATAAAATTGAAAAATTTGTTAAACACTAGTCTTAAAATTCTTGCAAAAATCTTAATTTTCATAAAATAAACTATTGTTATGAACTAACTCTGTATGATAAAAATATTGAATACTCTTTCTAAAGTCTACCTTGAAGAAAGGTACTTGCCATTTATCTAAATTTTGAATGAAACTCATTCTCAAGTGTGTTTTCACCAATAGAACTGGCATATTATTTTATGGAAAGGAGAAAAGCAAAGCAAATTCCCTTTTTTCATACAGGGAACTCAAAAGTTCAGCTCATAGAAGCTGAGGAGAGAAAGGTGGCTTAGTAATTCTCTAGACTTTCCTGGAGATGTCCTCTCTGATCCCTTCTCTTCATGGAAGGCCATGCCTTGCCTGCAGTGCCAGCATCGATTCTCAGCACAGGAACAGCACTGCTTATTGGGGAAGATGCTCTAAATTCATAGATTTTTGTTTGATCAGCTACTCCTGCCTATGCACTAGGAAAATAGAGTGATTTGGGGTATTTTATATGAGTAGCAAAAGGTAATCGAAACTCCTTGTCTTTCTTGACCTACGTTATATTTTTACTACTTGTATACTGTGGCACATGATCAGTCAGTCACAGCACACTGCAATTTTTTTCTGCGTGGCCATGGCCACTGGCTGACATGGCATTGAATATAATGTTGTATTGTTGCCCCAAGCCTTTTTGCTTTCGTGCTAAATGACTCAACCCATCACAGGAAATTTATAATGGACATATAACTCACCTATTTAGTCTGTGTGAGATTGATTTGTTGTGAAGTTACTGGCTATAATGTCATGGAGAGGGTAGACCTTCATTGCAAATAAAGACAGCCTCATCTATGGATTTCAAAGCATGTCTATACACCATAAGTCTGTATTAAGGGAGGAGGATGAAGCCAACTGTTAAAAATAGTAAAATATCTGTGAAAGGGTTTGGAATTGTGTTATAGAGAACTGTTAGAAGCTTTAGAATATATCGAAGCTTCATATTGCTTGCAAGTTTATTTTGAGGGGCAAGCATTTGATGTAACATGTAAGATGCTACTTGAGCTGCCTACATTCTGTATCAGAGTCCCTGAGTTCAAGTTCCATTCCTGACTCCAGCTTGGTGCTAATGCACACTCTAGGAAGCAGTAGGTGACTGCTCAGTTACTTGGGTCCCTGTCTCCCATCTCCCGTCTCCCATGTGGGACATCTGGACTGAGACCAGCTAGGAGATATTCTCTCTCTCTCTCTCTCCCTTTCCACTCCCCTCGGTTTTTCTTACTTTCAAATACAATTTTAAAATGTTTATTTTGAATGCTATATAAAAGTTAGTTTTGTTAATTAGGTATGATGTGATTTCAACATTCTTGTACTGTGTTCTCCCCACAGTGTCAAAACTGCCTTCTAGTGCCACTCATTTTATTGTGTTGTCTCTGTCATTATGGTCCTTAACAAAATATTTACACTATCGTCTCCCAGGCAGCCGGGGCCTTTTGCTGGCCTACTTGACCTTTCCATCCCTCCCTATAGTGCTTTACACTGCTGTAAACTTGAAAGCTCAGATCTTATTCCTTACCAGATCTCTGGATCTGGCAAGGGTCCTTTTTAAAGTTATCCAATGACTGCAGGCCAATATGATGAAGCAATTCATACCAGATTGTTAATAAGAAGTGACCAGCCACTAGGCAAGGCTGTTCTTTATCCACCTAAGTTGTAAGCCATCAGTGATCCTCCATAGGCAATACTTGTATGCACCTTGGAATTTTTGGGGCTGATAGTTTTTATATGAGACCTTTGGTACCAGTAGTCAGTCTTTGAAAGTCTGTAGCTCATGGCAGTCTGAAAGAGACATAGGCAAACCTCCCTGACATTTTTAAAATAACTGTTGTAAATAACTTAGTATTACAAGTTCAGCCTGTCCTGCATTAATGAGAAAAAAAAAAGAATCTGCTGCTACAGTGTATTAGAATTTCTGGTGTCTTAAGCGACACACTTGAATTTCACAGCCCATATTATTTTCTGTGGCCTCACCTTTGCAGATGGAATGGTTGAGAAAGAGGATGGAACAGTTGAGAGCGAAGCTGCTCTGTGCAGTTCCTTTTGTTTATTTTCTGACTGACCTGGCACAGCATAGACGGAGGCGATGCATGTTTCCTGACATTGGGCCAGTGATGTATAGCCTGACCTTCAAAATGAGGAACATCTTCTCTGTGGGTGAGAGTATAGCTGTGCAAATGCTTTTATCCCATATTGCTCGGCAGTTTGCAACCAGTTCCGATAAAAAGTACCCACCCCGCTGAGTTCGCTGAAGCTTGTATATTGGTTTTAGTTTGAACATTTTGGCAAATTAAGGGCTAAGTGAAACCCTAAAATTGATTTTATTTACAACTAAGGCTTGTGGTGTCTGTCAGGTGCTCTCCCGTCTCTTTCCTCTAGTCTTGGAGGTTGTTGCTGTAGGTGGTTTAACTTTACATTGAATTTGCATCCCTTCCAGGATAATTCTTCCCCTGGGTTTCCTCTTAATTGAGATTAGGCATGGTCTGCTTTCTTTTTAGTCTTTGCTTTCCTGGCCCCGGTGGACGCCTCTCTTCCATCTCTCTCATTCAGTATCGAGAGCCACTGACGACTGCTTTGTGGTGAAAAGACTACATGTCTCCTGTTGGTTCTGAAATGCTGAGGCTTTCGCTGGAACCTCTTCCTCAAACACTGTAAAGAAAGGATGAAATGACAATAGTTTTTATAGTGGCATCTGACATATACACAGTTTTTTAAAAAAAATATTTGACTCTATCTTCTTTCTGAAAGTGCTGCTATCATGCATATAGCACCCTTTAGGGACACAAAAGGTTCAACTCACTCAGAAGACAACAGGAATTAGGGAAAGAGGAATAGTCTGCAAGTTAAAAGACCCACGTTCTACTCTGAACTTTCCTAGCAGCTTGTATGATTTATGGCAAGTTGTTTAATTTTTTATGACCTCAGTTCTTTATGTGTAAAAGAAGGAGCTTGTTCTGGATCAATGGATCGCAAGCCTGGTTGCACATTAAAATTAACAGGGGTTCTTATGAAATATACCAATAACCAGTTCCCATGCCAGACTGAAAAAGGAATCCCTAGAGGTGAGACTAGGGCATTGGCTTATTTTAAAAGCTCCCCATGCTATTCTAATGTGTGATCAGGGTTAAGAAGCAATGGATTATATGATCTGAAGTCCTTTACAGCTCTAAGATTGTATCAGTCTCATCTGCTAGCAAATCTTCTGGCGGTTGCTTTTTTTTTTTTTAATCTTTGGAGCTAAATTTACAGTATTACTTTAATTAGATAAGTATTTTGGATCAACTCACATAGTCCTCACAGGAAGAGTCAAAACCAAGGATATTTTATACAGCATATATTTTCTACTGTAATTCTCAAACTTTGTGCATAATGTTCTCAACAGTAGAGTCCCGTTTTATCCCCACTGCAGATGATTCTAATCCTGGAGGTATGAAACGGAGTTGTTAACAAACACCAGGAGTTATTTCCCCCAAATGAATCTACTGATCTTATGTTTTAAAAATGCTGTTCTGAACCCTGTAGAGCAGTCATTTTCTAACTCACTGCAAATTAATCGAAGTATACAAGCCATCACTTCTCTGACTTCCCATAAGACAGTTTGAGTTTTTCCTTGCCCTGCTTCAGTAGTGCTGCTATGGATGGATAAAGTAAACCCAGCACAGAAAGGCAGGTATCACAGGATCTCACTCATTTGTGGAGTCTAAAAAATAGGTAATCTCACAGAAGTTTAAAATGCCACAGTGGTTACCAGAGACTGGGAGAGGGAAGGATGGGGAAAGGTTGATTGATGGTACTAGGTTATAGCTAGATAGGAGTAAGAAGTTCTGGGGTTCTGTTGCACAGTGGAGTGATTATAGATAATGTTAACTCACTGTATGTTTATCTTTGAAAAACTAGAAGATAGGATTTTAGATGTTTTCATTATAAAGAAATGCTTCAGATACTAAAGAGATCAATATATTTACCCTGATTGCTTACTGCACGATGCATACATGTCATAAAACATCACATGGTACCCCACAAATATGTACATTTTTATATGTATGTTAATTTTTAATAAAAATTAAAGTTTTATGTAATATATTTTTGAATGAAATTTGAGGTTTGTTTAGAAAAACAACATAAGGAGTTAGAATCATAAGGGAGCCACCTAGTGGATAAGCACATGGACCTGTTGCATCTGTTAAGGTATTTACTTTATGAATCATTTTTATCAGTTTTATAACAATATATATAATTAAATATAGGCATAGATTTTAAATATGTATATATTTGATTTAATATTAACATTAAGTACGTATTACATGTTAATGGATTTTTATTTTGTGTTCTTGCTCTTATATTCCAAAAGATTTCTGAACATTTTATAAATAACAGTTTATGCTTTATGTAGGTCTACACATTTTATGAAACATTGATACAGCGTTAAATAAGATGGTTTGGCCATAAAAAACCCACATAAATCTCTTTGTAAGCATATAAAGATATGTGAGTAACTAAAACATACTGGTTAATGCCTACTAAAGGTTCCTAGGATTTGAATGTAAGAGGGATTTTAGGACTTAAAAAGTAGTTTATGCAAGTGGAAAATGCAGACATTGTGTGCGGGAGTCATAGTCCTTTAAGAAGCATTGCCATTTTTCATGTGCTCTGCAGTTTTTAACAAGTCCACAACAAAGTCATTGGGCTGATTAGGACACCACCAAAAATATACATCCTGCTACTTATATTTACAGCCCTCAGATAGTCATCCCTCAAATGAGCATGCTCCCGAGTTTCTGCATGTTCCTTTTATAACACTATAAATATGAGTTAGACATTTGAGTGACAAGATTTGTCTGCTATACATAGAGAGAAAAAATAAGTTTATAGGAGAGCAGTATGCCGAAAATATTCATTTTTCCCAGGCCCGCATTTTAAGAGTATTGTTAGAAGAGACATTTAGAAGTTTGACATTTTAAATTGGAGGTACTCTATCACAACTTACATCATAGCAAGTCTTGCGCTGGGTCATTCCTCCTTCCCCTGTACTCAGGCTTGTCAGAATCTCACCCATTCACACCTGGTTCGGCTTTCCAAGTAACCACTAGATTTTCTCCCCCAAGTGCTGCTTTCCTTTCTCCCCTGGAGCATCCAGTCTTGCAGACGCCTGTGCACATCACTTCCCGATACTCTTCTGGCACCTCAACACACCCCACATCAAATTTGTTGTTTTTCCACTGCTCTTAACTTGTGTATTTCAATTAAAGATTTGTATGGATCTCTCAAAACTCTGAAGATTCTAGTCCTCGATTCTTCCTTCCTTCTAATCTTCCTCCCCCAAGTTCCTTTGATTCTGCCTCTAAAATCTAGCTGACTTCATTCGCTCAGGGGACTCAACAAGATGGGGATAGTGAGCTCATGTCCTGTGGAAAGCAGGTGGCCTGTAAGACCCGGCCCCAAGATTTCTGCCCCACCTGGTCTACAGGTCCAGTATTGTCTTCTTTTCTGACATGTGGCTGAGCCTGTGACCCTCAGCTGACGGTGAGCAAGGTAACAGAGACCTTCAACCACAAGGAAATGAGTGCTGTCAGCGATCACGTGAGCCTGGAAGGGGCCAGTCAACACTTCAATGTAGCCTTGTGACATTCAGAGCAGGGAACAGAGCTAAATCAGGTTGGCACTCATGACTTGTAAAGACTTTGAAATAGTAAATTTGAAGAATAAATAAGAAGAGTAAGAGAGGAAAGACGGGGGGTGGGGTGGGGGGGGGAAGAGATCTCCCATCTCCTGGTTCACTCACCCAAGTGCCTGCAATGGCTGGGGTTAGGCCAGGCTGAAGTCAGGAACTGGGAAACCATTACAGGTGCCCTACACTGGTGGCAGTAACTCACTCACGTGAGCTGTCACTGCTGCTTCCCTGGGTCTGCGTTAGTAGGAATTGCATGAGGAGCTGGAGCCAGTGTGGGAACTCAGACCTCTCCAACATGTGACTCAGGCATCGTAACCACTAACCCAAATGTCTGCCCTTAAATTGCTATTGTAAGCCACTGAATTTGTGATGATTTGTTATTATGCAATAGACAAGCAATACGAGTCCTCATTATGTTTGGCTTTGAATTACTGCAATAACCTTCAAAGTAAGCGCCCTTATCAATCTCCATAAAAACCTGCATATTACAGCTGGAGTCATCTTCCTTCCAAACAGACTGAGACGTAACCTCCATGAGATGGAGGATGCACCTTTTCTTCAAATCTGTATCTCTAGAGGAATACTAACATGCTGTATGCATCTTTGGGAATGTTGTGCCTTTAAAAATTTTATGCATATGGTACGCATTTCCTAATATTTTTTAAATGTAATATTTTATTTTTGAGAGAACTTTTTAAATTTTCATTATGGTCAAAGGTTTAGTGCTTCACTAAATTAAGAGTTTAACAAATAAAAGTAAAAAGGCCATAGTTAAGCAGGAATATAGGCAAGGGCTATAAACAATAATCAAATGAAAAAATGTTCAACTTCTCTCATGTAACAGGAAATCTTAAAATGCTCATAGACCATTAAACTATAGTAGTATATAATTCTTAACAATTTGACAAAGATTTAAAACAAAGATTGGCAAAACGCTGTATTTGCAGTAAAACTTAGACACATATTTTGGTTTTTGTTGGCTTTTTTTTTTTATTTTTAACCTTAGGCCCACATACGGGGGAAAACATGCGGCATCTTTCTGTGCCTGACTTATTTCTCTCAACATGATGTCTGCCAGTTGCAACCATTTTGATAAGCTGAATGAAAATCATCTATCCAACTGTGTGCACACCGAAACCTTTACTGGTTCCTTGTTTCCTACAGAGACACCTTCCTGATATAACAAGAGGAAGGCTGTATAATACATTGCTTCAGGATATGAGTTCTACCATTAAAAACTTTGGGTTTGAATTTGCAGCTTTAATTCTTCCTAGGCTTATCATCTCTTGGAAGTTATATGGCCTCACTAAGCCTCAGTTTTCCCATTTGTAAAACAAACAATTCTCACTACTCAAGACTCTTGAATATTAAATAATACAGTGCATTGAAAATTTTCACACTGCCTGGCCTGCGTGATAGATCAATAAATATTAGCTGTGCTTGTAGCATTTAAGTCCCTCCCCCCTCTACATTTCCTTCCTGTCCTCCAGCAATAGAAAGCAGGCATCCTTATGTCTTCTGCCTTTGAAGCATCATGGAAAGTAAAATGCATGAGTACTGGCTCGGTTCAGTTTCTGCCCCTTTCCTCGTGTGTGGTCTTCCGTAAAGTTCTTCCAAACCTCTGGGACTAATACATTGCTCTTCAGTCTGTATGGACTCTGGATAAATCAGTCATATAGAACAACAGCTAAAGTTACTCAGCAAGGCCACTTACTTTAAGAACAGTTTTATTTCTTACCTAACATTATGGAGACCCATGGAAACCTTTCTTTTCATCTTCATACTGGAAATGATTGTGTTGCTCCTGAACAATGAGTTTGTTATTGGCTTTAATTCAGACCTTGCTTTCTGCCTTGTGATTCCTTTTTCCACCTTACCAATTTCTAATTTGTTTTCCTGCCATACTCATATTTAGGTAAATTCCCTTAAATTCATTCTTGAAAAGATGAAGACTATAAATTATTATGTAAATACTTTCCAGGACCATTGCATATGTAACAGCACTATTCAGGTGTTATTTGTATGAGTGTTTAAATGGTGAGAATTTACATATAAGAAATATTTATATAGGAATACTGCTAAGAATACAACTTATAACATTCTGTCAAATGTGTCTTAGTGTATTATTTCTTGTCATTGAGTAGATCATACATGCAAGTCATAAAAAAAGTAAATATCATGATACTCATATTACCCATGGAGTTAAAATATCCCACATACTGCAGCGTAAGGAAGTGTGTGTGCTCGTAGTCTATGATTTCATGAACTGATGTTGATACTGAAACGGGTACTCTCATCCCACCTGATTATATGGCTGAATCTATGCTCTAACCATCCACTTTATCTCTAGATTCCACTTGAAAGTCAACTGATAAATTAACCCTGATGGCTCATTGAACATAGTGTTGAGCAGTGAGATTTCTGTACTGTATTGATATAGTTAAATGGCACCAAACAATCAGACACATCAATAGAAATACTGGTCAAATCATTTGTCAACCATTCTGTAGAGAAGAGAGTTTACTATAGTGACTTCCTAGGTCACTATAGATTAATAAAGCATGTATAGAGACATACTAACACTTCATCATGGAAAAATAATCACAAGTCTTGCTGAAATAAATCTATATTTGTGGATACAGTCCCTTGTTCAAGATACTCAAACACAACTTCAATTTGCAGACTGAAAATAATTTCCCATGACTTCATTGAGCAAGAATATGATAAACATTACCAAAATCACTCTATATATTGGATTGGGGGAACAACCATTCGGTGAGAGCTTTAGCAAGAAGATTGAGCTCCTTTCTGATTGGCTTAGAATAGCCATTTTGTGCTAGCTATCACTAACTTGTAATGAAAAAGGTGAACTGCAGGTGTAAGCGGCAGATGTAAGCCCTCTTAGGATATTTATCCGTCTATTCCTTCTTTTTCTTGATGCTTTTCATTTCAAGGTCACAACTCCAATACCTTATATATCCAATATTAGAAATAAAGGCATCTGTGTTGCACTGATATTGTTAAATTGGTATTCATGAAAATAGAAACATTTCTTGCAGTAATGGGTGAGAACTTGTCTTTCACCTAGAGCCAAGTTCATTAGAAATTCATGCTCACAGCCCAGAGAAAAACAGGGTTTTTATGAGGTTTCAACAAGTAATATATCTGCGTGATGGGTTGTTCCAAGAAACTAAGCAAATGAAAATGTCAGTTTGCAGAAACTGTCAAAATCAGCATAACCTAATTTGGAATTGCTGCTTATTTAATAAAACACCAGTAGCCCTACCAGATAGGGTCCTGTCCGTCTTGCAGGAAAAGTATTCATTCCTCTTGCACTGAAGTTAGGTTTGTAGATATCCTAGGCACTGCCAATGGGAGAAGAGCATGAATTAGATATAGCACCCAATCATTAAACAGCTGCAAGCATAGTTAATGTTCTTAGCTATGAAATGCCAGAAGCCTTGATATGAATATACCTGTATGTGTCAAAGGGGAACCGCAGTTTGTTTGCAGTTACAAAATGGAGTGTCTTACTCTGTGCTTGCACATGGTACACTGTCAGATATTGATAAGCAATTATAATTTTTTAAATTGTATTTTTATATTTCTAGGATGCAGAGAGAGACAAAGAGAGACTCTCCCATCTGCAGGTTCACTCCCCAAATGACCAGAATAGCCCCATGCTCGAGACTAAAGCTGGAAGCTAGGATCTCAGTCCAGGGTCGCCCATGTAGGTATCAGGGCCCCAACTACTTGAACCATCACTTGCTACCTCCCAGAGTGCACATTAGCAGAAGCTGGGATCAGGAACAGAACTGGGACTTTAACCCAGGCACTCCAGAAAGGGATGCAAGTATTCCAAGAAGAGTCTTAGTCACTAGGCCAAGTGCCCATCATGTGTATCCCATGAGTTTGAAATACATATTACTTAAAATAAATTCTTAGTATGTAAATGCTAAGGGCCATATCTACTACTACTTTACATAATTACATATCTTTACAGACATCACCTCTGACTTGATGTTTTACAGTTGTTATTGTTAAACAAATGTGTCTTACTAGCAGCTTCAATAGAGTCTAGACATGAAGTGGATTACATTTTAAATTAACAGTGAAGGAAACTCCAAAGGGGGTGGAACAGCAGATGATGAAAGTGAGGGGAGGAGGGGTATGAGAACAGGTATTATAGAAGAAGAAAATTATCATGCATTCTTAATTGCATAGAATAATTTGATTGCAAGGTTTAAAGAGAAACTGGAAAATAACGTAATCAATTCTCTGCATGTTGGCACAATAGAAATTTATGGGGAGACTGTGGAGGAAATGATGTGAGAACAGCTGAACGAACTCAGTTGCTATGATGTGCAGCCTTCCTTATTGTTGAGAAAGGAAAAGAGTGCAAATGCACAGGGCACCAGATTTGGCAGCAAGCTGTGTTTTCTCAGTACCATAGATCCCTATTGCTCATGAGTATTAGAGAAAGACCTACACACCTGCTTCTGTTATTCTCAAGCTGAATGATGATTACAGAGTTTATAAACGGCCTTTCGTTCCTCTCTGCTAATGTTTCTTCATATGTGGGAGACGGTAGATTATCTAGCTATCTAAATATCACCTGGAATTTTTAGACAATACAGTGGGTGTTACAGAATGGAGAGTTGATAGTTTTGGTTGATGATTTTAGGTAATTCAATGTTTTTAACATCTTTCATCATATTCTTCATATTTTCTGCTTGTTCTCCCTTCACCGCCTATCGGTTATTATGTTTGGCTCCATACCTTTGTTACCTCGAGTTATATGGGTGTGTTTGTCATTGTGTAACATTGCTTTCCTTCAGTTACACAATCTTACAATTGTGTAAATTCTTTCCATATGCTATTTCTTAAGTCCGTCCTTGCTTTACTATTTACTCAATCACAGGTGAATTTTAGAATTGCCTTCTTATCATAGATGACAATAGCATCTCACATGGATTCTTTGTTCCCAATTTGCCTTGATTTCTTTCTAGCCATTATAGATCACCAAGACCCAATTTGGTCATTCTTTGTGTTTGGGGGTCGGGGGTACAAGCATCATGTTATTGATAGCTTCAGTGACTCAGACTTGTTTCATCATGAACCTAAGGTTATCTGTAGTAATCAACAGACCTGTTAGCAGGTGTCTGATCAACTGTAGAGGGTAGATATGGGCATGGGTAATCTGGAAAACAAACTGTTCAAGAGTATCATAGGCTGATGTGGCTGTGTTCAGTAGCAGAATAACTATGACATGATTTTCAAGTTCATTTTCAAAATAAAGAAAATATATATAATCACCTTTTTGCCTTATCAATGATACTTGTGTCCACTAAATTAATATTGCAAATTAGGCTTTTAAGATTTGTAAAAATTTGAACTTAAGCTATGTTTTCTCTTTCTCTGTATTTCAACAAAGCTTTCTTTAAAAAAGATGACAACCTTTGAAAATAAATTTTATGTGCAATATATGCCTTTAAATCTAAGAAAAGTGGAAAGACTAATAGTAAAAAAAAATGCCATCATCTGTACTGTCTGATTCCTTCATATCATACACAACTTCCAATTGGCCAAATGTTAACTTTTTAAATAAAAGGAGTCTGCATAAGGTTTCTATTACTGTTGGTACAAATTGCCAAAAGCATAAGAACTTAACAACATAAATTCATTATCATACTTTCCTGAAGGTTAAAAATATGACGGAGATCTTACTGATCAAGGGGTCAGCAGAACTGTATTCTTTCCTACATGTGTTCCTTATATGAAGTTTCATTGTAAGATCAAGGAATTTTCTTCAACAAAATGTCATTTTCTCTGACTGCAATACCTAAAGCAAAATTCTAGAATATTATACCAGATTCTAGGAGTGAGAGCAAAAAATTAACATCACCAAATTCTTTCCTGAGAACCACTAACCGTTTGTAGTGTCTCCTCAACAACATATTCCACAATGAAGAAAACACGCCTTAGTAGTCTCTCGAATGCTCCTATTTTTATGCCCAATTCTAAATTCCCTAATTGAGGAATTATGCACAAGTCAGTCGCATCCAGAATTTATTTGGCATTGTTACATAGCATAAGTACTCATGAAACTTAATATGAAGTGCAGTAACATTTTACATTTTCTGATCAAGAGTTGATACAGTTTGGATGACTCTTGTAGAAACTGGAACTCCTGGAGTCATACAACACAGAGCTTTATTTTCTACGGCAAACATACTGTATAATAGCGTTGAATGAGATGACAAATGGATTGGGGGGGGTTACTCTAAGTAAGCAGTTTTTCACACAAAGGCACCATGATACACTGGTAAAAATGGTAGGTTTGTATACAATATACCTGGTTTCTGGCCATGGCTTTATCTGTAAGTACTGTGTCATTTTGAACAAGGTAAAGCACAACTTTTTGCCTTATTTCTCTCACTTTAAAATTGAGTTGATGTGGAATTATTGCTAACGACCTGTACTACTCAAAGCTCCTCCAAGGTGGTTTTATAATTGCAGTTTTACATGGCTCCATGTGCTGCACATCATCTGTGGTGGCATGTAGGACACTGGGGGAGGGAGCAAAAAAGCAAATACAGCAGGTAGATGTGATATGACAAAGATCTTGCTATTTCAATTGTTAGAAATGGAGAGAGCTCACCGCATTGCCAAGAGCTAAAAAGGGCTCTTTTATACATCTTGCTACTTTACTGTTTTTTCCTGAGTTCACTTCCAGTGACAGTGGTAAATGTGAAGGGGCCTTAAAAAGAAATAGCATCAGGGTTTTTTACTACAGTTCTGCCTTATTGTGTATGGAATAGAATTGATACTAGAAAGTTGACAGCCTAGTGAAATTCTCCGCATAAGTTTTTTTTTTTCTGACGTCTTTTTTGGAATTGAAACTGAATTCCCAGGGGAAGATAAATGAGCCCATAAGATGCATTAAAAATCAGAAGTTTATTATAGTAGAGACAAGATAGAGTACAAAAAGAAATCTATCCCACATCCACATTTAACTCATGCGGACATGCAAACAGACAGGTTTCATGATGTACTCGAGGCCAAGCAGCCAGTTAGTTTCAAAGTCAGGATTGAGACTGAATCTCAATTCCTGTCAGCTAGCTTCAACTTCGCACACGTGAATTGCATATTATTGCACATAGTATTAAAGAGGGTTGTCTTGCTTCAGCACTGATAATATTAACATCAGGCACTACTTTTAATAGCAGTTAGTATAGCTTCTTGTGTGTCAGATGCTATTCTACATGCTTTACTTAATGTCATTTATTCATCCCAAGAATCCTAAAAGATTGTTCTTTACTCCTATTTTACAGGAGAAACTGGTGGAGTCATAAGACACCTGCACCACAGTTCATACTTACTAAGTGTTAAATGTGGGGTTTGAACCTAGAAAGTTTGACTCCAGATCCAATGATACTGATTGTGCACTAATTTGCTTGATCTTGATGTTATAAGAAGAATTATACTGCAAAATTATTTCATGGTTATAATCATATCAGATAAGCCACTTTATTGTTTGGTTCTTTAATTGACTTTTTGAATCTTTATATGACTTATTTTCCATTTGAGCCTCCTTCATTCATTCAGCATGTATGTTGGATATATTCAACTGTCAGATGTACAGCAGTTTACCACATGTTTTAGGGGCTACCAAGGATAACATAATTCAGAATGCTCACATGTGTGCAAAGTGATATAATTTAAAGTACAATAAATAGCATTAAAAGTAACAGTTCCTCAATATTACATGTTTAATAGGGCCAGGCTTTGTGCTAGCTTCCTTGCATATATTATCTCATAATTTCTGTACAAACCCCTTAAGGCAAATCATCTTTTTGTAGATGACTAAACTCAGACTTGAATTGACAAGGAACTCAGTGAGATTACAAAGGGAGTAGCTAAGTTGGTATTCAAATCCAGGTCTGTGTGAACGAAAATCCCATTTTATTTCTACTTCTCTGTTCTGAATCGAATAAACCAATGCTAAAGAAAGAGCATGCAGTGTTGCTTTCCATGCACAGCTGGGGCCACATACTTCTGAGTGCTGGACTACAATCCGTTGTCACCTCTTTCTGCACAGATCTTTTCTGTTTCCTGAAAGTCTTTCTCATCTCTCCATACATGATAATGAGGAGAAATTTTGGAATTCATATCCAGCCTTTCAAGTTAGACTCCATTCACCAATGAAATGTAAGATCACAATATTTCAAAGCATTTCAGGAGTGTGTTAAGAACCCTCCGTTTTGAGTTCATTCATGCTTTAGACTACTTCAACATCCTTCTTACTGTCCCACACTCGAAGCAACTGAAATCCCTTGTTATCATACCCAATGACTGGCATCCAGCTCACTCCACACACCCACTCTCTGCTTGCATTTCTTGTAAAATACCTAGTTAAATTCCTTGGTCCCAGTCAATCATGATTGCACCATGGACCCCAAGAAAAGCTTTAGCCCACAGATCCTCCCTCTTTGTCTTATTCACCTGTTCTGTAAAGGACATCACTGATGTGCCCCATGTGGTATGCAGTGAAACTCTGGGATTCATGAGTATAATGAACTTCCTTTCAAGGTTTTTTCTGGTCTCCTCTTGTGGCCAGGGCAACTGCTGCACACCTTGTACTCAATGTCGGCATTCTTAGGGGATGAATAGAGAGAAAAATAATGCAACCTACCTTTCTAAGTGTATTTTCTTCAAAAGTTAGCATTATTTATTTTCCCTTTCCTGGTGCACTTCTACCTTATTATCCATTTTTCTAACATTGTTTCTGTCTGAAAACTCATTCCCTTTAAGATCTGGAATGTTCTGATTCAATTACTCCTTTGGGATAGGACCGAATTTCTCCCCTTTCCTCAAATCATGTTGCAGCCTCAGCTTTTTATATCTTTTAAGTGACACCTAGGAAAAGAGAAGGATTACAAGTTTACCCCTAATGGATCTTGACCTTTGAAACAGTTTCCCCTCCCATCCTATCCCTTAGCCTCTCTCCTTCTCTCATGGGCATGTGTGCACAACATGTAAACATTGCGTAATTCTAGGTTCTCTCTGTTATCTACTTGTTTCTGGTGTTACGGTGACTTACAGCTTGAGGGTGTATCTGTATATGCATTATATTCATATGGAGACTTGTCATGACAAACACAGTCTCTCTGACACTGATGCTTGCAGTCAATACTGGGAAAGAAAGTTGATGGCTGCATTCAAATTTGTGCAAATGGCTGCCATAGAAACCCACACAAGAGTGACTCTGAAATGAAATATGACATCTCAGGGATCTGTCTGGTGAATCTTTGACACAGAAAGTGCAATAAATTAGAAAGCAATTTTAAATAGAGCCTTTCAAATCCTCAAAACTTGAATCTCAAAGAACTCAAACAAAGTAACTATTTAGAAAGAGTAAAGACATTGGTTCTTGGCATTTTTAAATTCATTGAAAAGACGTTAGATGTTAATAGCCTTTTGATGGGAGAATTACTCTATCCACAGCCATTCAATTCACCTCAGAAATGATTTAAAATTTTTATGTTATGCTTTTTAAATATTAAGCTTCTCATTTTCCATCACTAAATCAAAACTGGCATAAAATCTCACAAGTCAAAGTTTAACAGTCAGCAAATAAACATATTTGTGAAACTGTTAAATGGTAATTGTTTTTGCATTTGATTTGCAATTGCATCTATATTTTATATGTTGAGGAATGTGTGTTCCATTCTCTACATGTATGCAAATAATAAAATTTCGCTATCCAGATTCCATGGCAAATGAATTACCGGAACAATCCAGTTACTGAGGTCCTTCAGACCCTGAGAACTTTGTTTTTACATTTTTAATTGATACACAGTAGCTGTACATATTTATAGCATACAGTGTGATGTTTTGATCCTTGTATACAATGTGTAATGATAGATTTGGAGTAATTGACATATCCATCACCTCAAACACTTATCATTTCTTTGTGATGAGACCACTCAAAACCTGTGGCTCACTTGGTTAATCCTCCACCTGCAGCGCTGTAATCCCATATGGGCACCAGGTTCTGGTCCCAGTTGCTCCTCTTCCAGCCCAGCTCTCTCCCGGAAAGGCAGTGGAGGATGGCCCAAGTGCTTGGGCTCCTGCACCCGCATGGAAGACCTGGGTCGGGGGTTGGGGAGAGCTCCTGGCTCCTGGCTTCAGATCGGCGCAGTGCCGGCCATGGTGGCCATTTGGGGGGTGAACCAACGGAGGGAAGACCTTTCTGTCTGTCTCTATCTCTCACTGTCTAACTCCACCTGTCAAATAAAAAAAAATTCTCTCTTCAAGCTATTTTGAAATTTAGAATATATTGTTGTTAGCCATAGTGTCATCCTACTGTGCTATAGAACACTGGAACTCGGAACTTACATTTTTGTTGAATAAATTGATCCTGATGATCCTCAGATACCAAACAAGAAGACATCTGTGTGCATTCTATAGAATTCTCCTCATGTGTACTTTGTCTTAAAATACAGATTAATTCAGACATAAAGTTCCTTTGCTCTCTTTGTGGTTCTTTGTTTTTGTTGTTGTTGACAGGCAGAGTTAGACAGTGAGAGAGAGACAGAGAGAAAGATCTTCCTTTTTCCATTGGTTCACCCTCCAAGTGGCCTCTGTGGCTGGCGCTGCACCAATCCGAGGCCAGGAGCCATGTGGGTGCAGGGCCCAAGCACTTGGGCCATCCTCCATTGTCCTCCCGGGCCACAGCAGAGAGCTGGACTGTGAGAAGAGCAACAGAATCTGGCGCCCCAACCGGGACTAGAACCCGGGGTGCCGGCGCCACAGGCGGAGGATTAGCCTAGTGAGCCGCGGCGCTGGCCCTCTTTGTGATTCTTTATGGTAGTACTTTTGAGTGTTAGTTTATGATCTACTGGTGCGTTTGGTGTAGGTGCAAGTACAGAATCAGATGTATTCGCATCTTTTCCCTTTTTTAGGAATGTGACTTTGTGCAAAATGCCTTTAGCAATCCGTGCCCCAAGGAAACCTGAGCTACATGCAAGTGGGTAATTAGCCCCCTGCCAGGTGTGTCTCACCTTAGCATCCCACCTGCCAACACCCAGATTCTATTCCCACACACAATACAAATGTCCTTTACCTTGAAGTGTCACGGTGATGAGATACGGGCGATCCTTTACCCACTCCGCTCCTGTCGTCTGGTCTGCCTCTTATGACCATCCTAGTTATTTCAGATTGCCATCACTATGCTGTGTGGGCAGCTGATGAGAGGCTTCGCCTAACAGCCAGTGGGGATGCTCTGAGTGATTGCCATAGAACTTTTCCTTTCCCTCAGTTTTCCTCCTTTTTTTTTTTTTCCCCTTCTGCCTTATGTGCCACTCCAGATTTTCTATACAAGGCCACTTTATGTATAGATCACTAACTCATCAGAGGATACATTTCATTTCAAGTGGGAAATAAAATAATCATGTTATCTTGAGTACTATTTTGATGGCTCACTCTTTCTCATTTGGCGTTGGTTTATCACTTACATGCACAGAGGATGCTTCAGGCTTCGCAAGGAGGAAAGGTCTGGAGGCACATCTTCTGGAATCAGAGTTGTTTTGAATCTAGAGTTGTTCCAAAGTTTGAGACTTCTGAAAGTTTGACATTAGAGGAGGGGCATAGTAGTGTGGGGTAAGCATGTACGTGTAGGTGTACTTATTGTTTGCTTAACAGTAAACATATACTTAGATTCATTGGAAACCTGTTTAAGTGGAACACAAAACAAGATCTATATCTGAAAGATGTGAAAAGAAATGCTTAGTTCAAATAGGAAATTAGGAAAGAATAAATCAATACATGATATATTTCTATCTCTGCTGGATTCATATGTTCTGACAGCACACAAGTTAGCTTTGCAAGTTTGTCAACTCTGCCAAGATATTTTCTACGGTGTATATTTTTTAAAAAGCAAATATGGCTATCTTCGATTCATAAGAAAATCTATATCATAGTAAAGATAGTAAAACCTATAAAACAAGAAGGCTTACATAAAAGATGTAACTTTTCATTTATTTAATCTGATTCGATACATGTAAAACAAAAAGAAAACTGTCAACAAGCTCTCATCATCTTCAAGACAAATGATACAGTACTCACCTGGCTGTGGAATACGTCACACAGACATGAAGAATACTACAGTGTACTGAAATAACACACAGACTGAAATAAAGAATCAAGAGGAAATATAAAACAGGGTATACAGTGGCAAAAGATAAGTTTGTTAAAAACCATAATATTTGGGAAAAGATAAATTTTCTGCATGTGATAAAGTGAAAGTTTTAAAATATCTTCTTGTCCAATTTATACCTGATAGAAGGAAAAACAGTTATTTGGTGCAGGAATGAAAGGAAGTGAATAAAAACAGGCAAGGTGAAAGTCATGTGTGGGTGTGGTGTTTCATTTTGAGCTTTTGATAGAATGCAAAGGGTTCTTATCACTTTATTTTTAACTGATGAGAGATGCATTTTTATTGCAGATAAGATTGTAGAGAGGTAGTGGTACCTAGGCAAAGTCTGAAAAAATGATACTGTTCTGGATATTTCAAATTTGCTTTAAATTAACAAAAGGAAGGGACAACTACAGATAGGAAGAAGCATGCAGCTCATAGCACAGCTAAGATGATACGAAAAGTCAATATAAAAATCCATATATAATATGAATAGACAGTTAATAGTAGTGAAAATGGAATGCACTTTGAGATATATGAAAACATATTTAACTTCTTTCATAATAAAAGAAACATAAATAATCATAAAAATTTTACCCAGTTTAACAAAATTTTAAAAAAAAAGTATTGAGAGTAAAGATAACCAGATGCTTTTGCCTTCCTGATGGGAGGTTGAATGATAGAGACTATGTACAGAGCAATTTAGCAGTATTGATTGTTTTATGTATATATAGGTACTTTTTGAATTGCATCACATTAGAAATTACTTAAAATATTTATCGACAGAGGAGAGGACTGATTGAAAAACCTAGAGTTCATCAACACAATGGACAAAATGATGACCAAGAAAGATATGGAAAGAACTTGAAAAGATAGTATTCAATGAGAAATAGAGGGTTCAAAACAGTGGGTATAGGAGGCAGCGCCGTGGTGCAGTAGGCTAATCCTCTGCCTGCAGTGCCGGCATCCCATATGGGTACCGGTTCTAGTCCCAGCTGCTCCTCTTCCAGTCCAGCTCTCTGCTGTGGCCTGGGAAAGCAGTAGAAGATGACCCAAGTGCTTGGGCCCCGGCACCCATGAGGGAGACCAGGAAGAAGCTCCTGACTTCGGATAGGTGCAGCACTGGCCATTGTGGCCATTTGGGGAGTGAACCAAAGGAAGGAAGACCTTTCTCTCTGTCTCTCGCTCTCACTGTCTACCTCTCAAATAAGTAAATAAAATCTTAAAAAAAAAAAAACAGTGTAGCATGCTATTGCTTAGAGGAAAAATATGTCCAGATAAACAGAGATCCACACGCATGCATTTGTTTTTGTGTTTATGTGTGCTTGAATTTGATTAAGAGGTTGCCTCAAGGAAGGGAGACTTACTGATGGGGGTGACTGGAGTGGAATAAAGACTTGCTTTTCAACTTATATACTAAAGCATATAAATACTTTACATTTTACATTTTCTTCCTTATTGAATGGTTCACACACAAAAGTAATTAAGAACTCAAAAAGATCAGAGGAATATGTGTATATTAATAATGCATTCTGTTTGGGAATAAAATGTATATTTAGCTAGAATTATGTTTGCTATATTAGCCATCTGGAAAGAGAACACAAGACAGGAAGAAGAAAAATTTTCTTGGATATTTAGACATCAGGCTGATATCATTTACCAGACTTTACCTATTTGATATTCTGAAATGATAGTGGAGAGGAATTTGTGACCCAGAAATGCGATAATCTATTACAGTATCATTTGCATCCACTAACACTGACAGAGCTCTGTGTTACCTTTTCTTAATTTTTTACATCTGAATCTTGATTATTTAACCATTTTCCAATTACCAAGCAATATATGAATCTGACTCACATTCTGTATTCAGAACAATGAAGATCAAAATATCTGTTTTTATAGCAATTATAGAATAAAACAGTGAAAAATTAGTTTTGGAATATGAAAAGAGCAGAGGACAAGTCAAAATCTTACATGAATATAAGAGAACAGCTTAGTTATAATTAGAAGGCCTCCAGGCCTAATTTTCCTCATTAATGCTGAGTGATATTTTTTGAGAAGTGTGTATAACTTAAGGTACCAAATGTCAAAACAGTGAAATAAAGATAAGGCCTAAGAAACAAAGAAAAAAGCATTGTCTTTCATTACCCAATTTACATGAAAATGTTTTTCTATTTTTTGATATAAGATGTAATATAGCATATTCCACAGTTCATTTTATATGTCTTTTTAAAATCTGTTTAAATTTTTTGTAAGTTATACAAGTTTCATATATTTCACGTATGGCTCCTGGCTTCGGATCAGCATGGCTCTGGTCGTTCTGGCCATTTGGGGATTAAACCAATGGAAGGAAGACCTTTCTCCCTGTTTCTCCCTCTCACTGTCTGTAACTCTACCTCTCAAATAATAAATAAAATCTTAAAAAAAAAAAAAAACAGTGGGTATAGCATGCTATTGCTTAGAGAAAATGGTTAAATAACCAAAATTCAGATTAAAAAATATATTTCATATATACAGATTCAAGAATATAATGACATTCCACATTCTAACACTTCCCCCCTCCCTCTTGCATTCCCACTTTTAATCTTTACAAAGATCTATTTTCAGTTTACTTAATGATTATATAGTTAACCCTACTCTAAGTAAAAGAGTTCAACAAATAGTATTAAGAGAAAAAAAAAAGAAACAAAAACACTGTTCCTCAACAGAAGAGACAAGGGCTCTAAACAGCCATTAAATCACAAAATGTCTATTTCACTCCAATACATTACATTTCAGATACTCTATTAGTTACTTTGGATCAGGGAAAACATATATCTTTCTTTGGGGGACTGGCTTATTTCACTAAGTATAATGGTTTCCAGTTGCATCAATCTTGTTGCAAAAGACAGGAATTCATTTCTTTTTATACAGCTGAGTAGTACTCCATATTGTATATATACCATAATTTCTTTATCCAGTCTTCAGTTGATGGACATTTGGATTGATTCCATATTTTATATATTGTGAACTGTCCTGCAATGAACATGGGGGTACAGATCACTGTTTGACATACTGATTTCTTTTGGTTTGGGTAAATTCCCAGGAGTGGCATAGCTGGATCCTATGGTAGGTCTATATTCAGATTTCTGAAGTAACTCCATACTGTCTTCCACAGTGGCTGTACCAGTTTACATTCCCACCAACAGTGTATCAGAGTACCTTTTCCCTCACATCCTTGCCAGCATTTGTCTCACCAGAATTTTTCATTTGTTGATTTCTGTATGAAAGCCATTCTAACTGGAATGAGGTGAAACCTCATTGTAGTTTTGATTTGTATTTCCCTGATGGCTAGTGATCCTGAACATTTCTTCATGTGTCTGTTGGCCATTTGGATTTCCTCTCTTGAAAAATGCCTGTTCAGGTCCATTGCCCATTTTGTAACTGGTTTGTTTTGTTGTTGTTGAATTTCTTGAGTTCTTTATAGATTCTGAATGTTAACCCTTTATCAGTTGCATGGTTTGAAGATACTTTCTCCTATTCTGTTGGTTGCCTCTTCACTTTGCTGAGTGCTTCTTTTGCAGTGCAGAAGCTCCTCAGCTTGATGTAATCCCATTTGTCAGTTTTGGCTGTGCTTGTGGAGTCTTTTCCAAGATGTCTTTGCCTATGCCAATGTCTTACAGAGTTTCCCCAATGTTCTCTAATAATCTGATTGTATTGTGTCATAGATTTAGGTCTTTGATCCATTTTGAATGGATTCATGTGTATGGTTTAAGATAGTGGTCTAGTTTCATACTTCCACACAAGGAGATCCAGTTTCCCCAGCACCATTTGTTAAAGAGACTGTCCTTAATCCAGGGATTGATTTTAGCTACTTTGTCAAAGATAAGTTGGTTGTAGATGCATGGTTTGATTTCTGTAGTTTCTATTCTGTTCGATTGCTCTATTAGTCTGTTTTTGTGCCACTACCAGGGTGTTTTGATTATAACTGCCTGTAGTCCACCGCTTAAAATCAGATATTGTGATAACTCTGGCTTTGTTTTTGTTGTGTAAGATTGCTTTAGCTATTCAGGGTCTTTTATGTTTCCATATGAATTTTAGCACCATATTCTCTAGAACTGCAAAGAATGTTGTTGGCATTTTGATTGGGACTGCATTGAATCTGTAATTACCTTTTGTCATATGGGCATTTTGTTGATGTTGATTCTTCCAATCCTTGAACATGGAAGATTTTTTCCATTTTTAATGGCTTCTTTTATTTATTTATTTTTTTTTTGTAATTTTCTTTGTAGAGATCTTTGACATACTTGGTTAAATTTATACCAGGGTATTTAATTCTTTTTGGAACTATTATGAATGGGACTGATCTTAAAAGTTCTTTCTCAGCCTTGATGTTGTCTGTGTATAAAAGGCTATTGAGTTTTCCAAGTTGATTTTATATCCTGCAACTTTACCAAACTCTTTAATGATTTCCAGTAGTCTCTCAGTGGAGTCTTCTGGATCCCCTATATATAGAATCATGTCATCTGCAAATAGGGAAAATTTGATTACCTCCTTTCCAATTGTATCCCTTTGATTTTTTTCTTGCCTAATGGCTCTGGCTAAAGCTTCCAGAACTATATTAAATAGCAATGGTGAAAGTGGGCATCCTTTTCTGGTTCTGGATCTTAGGGGGAATGCTTCCAGCTTTTCTCCATTCAGTAGGATGCTGACTGTGTACATTTGTCATAAATTGCCTTGATGGTGTTGAAGAATGTTCCTTCTATTCCCAATTTGCTTAAGGTTTTTTTTTAAATCATGTAGGGATGGTGTATTTTATCAAATGCTTTCTCTGCATCTATTGATATAATCATGTGGTTTTTATTCTTCAATTTGTTAATGTGATGTATCACATTTATGGATTTGCATATATTGAACCATCCCTGCATATCAAGGATACATTCTACTTGGTCCAGCTGGATGATTCTTCTGATGTGTTGTTGGATTTGATTAGCTAGTATTTTGTTGGTGATTTTTGCATCTATGTTCATCAGGGATATTGGTCTATAGTTCCCTTTCTCTGTTGTTATCTTTTTCTGGTTTTAGAATTAAGGTGATGCTGGCCTCCCTGTCCATGGAGAGAGCAGAAATGTTCCCAGAGCCAGCTGTTTGTGGGTACTCCAGTTTGAGCCCTGGAGCCTGTGATATGTTGAGGGGTTGGGACCACCTCCCCGTCTTATGTGGGTGCCCAACCCCCTGCCAACCCTCCCAGCCAGACTCAAAGTCCCAGGAGAACATGGCTTTTCCTCTCTTGTAAAACCCTCTGGTTGTGTGTGTGTGAGAGCCACCACAGCCTTTATTGGTACCCTGTCCCCTGCTAGGGCTCCAGGCCAGACTCAGAGTCAGTGTTGTCCGCAAGGTTCTCTGTTGGTTGATACCACCAGTAGCACAGGTTGCTGCCATCTGCTCTCACCTTGTTCAGAGAAGCTAGTGTCTCCTCTAGCTCCTGGCTATGGGAGTTATGGGTGGTCTCTACTTGAGATAGTAAAGTGATTTTTTCACCTAACACTTTAGAAAATCAGGTACATACTGACACAACTTAGATATGTAGATTGTAGTTGTATATATGAACTGCTGATTGAATTCTCTCTTAGTACACTTCAATCTGTATCGCGATTACTGAGAATATCACATTCTTTTATTCAATGGACTTCAGTTCACTACCTCACTTGCCACTTGTATTCCCCATGCCTCTTGAGAAAAACGAAGTTCTAAAAGGAGTAACAAAGAAAACTGCAATTGAGAAACAGAAATAGCAACAATGAAAAGTTCAGCTAAACAGAGATATTTGATGACCATCCTGGTGTTATTAAAGTTAATGAACTTGAGTGAGAATAGGTGGGCATTCATTTATGCCTCACAATTTTTAGAAAAATAAAGATGGTATTAAAAAAGACTATGGCTTTTGAAGATTTCAGATCACCAGTTTACTGAGTGCTGAGAGTGCCATTCTTTTAAGGTTTCTCGTTTCCTTTTTAACGTTTGGAATCAGAAGTAAAGAATGATTTCTCCTCAAATAACATCAGAGGCCATTTCTTCTTCCCTTCAGGTCTATTCTTAAGTATTGCTCTCTGATTTCTTTTGCTGCATGAAATCTAAAATATGAGATTTATTTTTCTTCTTTATATTGTGAAAAATGAGAATCTCTGCAAGGATAAAAGAAGGGTGTTCAGATAAAACCAGGGACTTCCTTTGATATTTTCATGTAGATTCCTGTTTGTGTCGGCAGAGGTAACTTGGCTGTTGTCCAGCAGTTTAATTGGCTCTTGTTTGCCTAATCTTCTATAACAGATAATGTTATTACAGAATCTTAGGACTCCAACATTCTCCATCAGACAAAGCCAGTCTTGTAATGAGAATCACTTCATTTTACTTGGCATTTCACTTGGTTTGAGCCACCTCAATCCCATCTGACTTGTGAGAAATGTATTATTTTTCCTAACAACTGTGCTAATTCTAAACCAGGAAACATTTATTTTGGATCATTTCTTTTCTGGAATGATTCAAAGTTCAGGGAAGTAAAATTCGGAAAGAATTTAAATTAAACTAAGACGGGACACAGATTAAATTGGACTTTTTAACTTCTTTTTGGTTAAAGCAGAACACTTGCTATTTTTATATTTTTTATAATTATACAGCAGTGTATGTAATATATCTGTCTATATCTTATAACTATTATTTTTCAATTCCTTTATTACTATAGTCAACACATAGTTGGTAAGTGTCTTCCTTGTTCAAGGTACTGTTGTATGTACTATAATAGAATACAGTACAGTGAATCAACAAACAAAAAATAAAGTCATAACTGTGATGGAGTTTATAGTACAGGTAATTAAAATTATAGGAAGAAAAATAATACATGAAGCATAAGAGTAGATTGTGTGTATACAGGACAGTTATTACAAAATATTTGTGGAAAATGAAATTGAATGATAAAAATTAAAATATGGGGGCTGGCACTGTGGCACAGCAGGTTAAAGTCCTGGCCTGAAGCACCTGCATCCCATATGGGCACAGGTTCTAGTCCCAGCTGCTCCTCTTCCGATCCAGCTCTCTGCTATGGCTTGGGAAAGCAGTAGAAAATGTCCCAAGTCCTTGGGCCCCTGCATCCACGTGGGAAACCGGAAGAAGCTCCTGGCTCCTGGCTTTGGATCTGCACAGCTCCGGCTTTTGCGGCCATCTGAGGAGTGAACCACTGGATGGAAGACTTCTCTCTCTGTCTCTACCTCTCTCTGTAACTCTGTCTTTCAAATAATAAATAAAATAAATCTTTAAAAAAATAAAAATGTGAATTTTATTTCTTCACATAAGATCCACCAAGTTCAATACACGTTTTTTGTTTTTTGTTTTTTGTTTTTTTATTTGAAAGGAAAAGTGATAGAGAGAGGGAGAGAGAGAGAAAAGATCTTACATCCACTGGTTCAGTCCCTAAATGGCTACAACAGCAGGACTGGATCATCCCAATCCAGGAGCCCGGAACTCCATCTAGGTCTCCTACATGGGTGCAGAGGCCCAAGTATTTAGGTCATCTTCCCCTACTTTCCCAGACATGTTAGTAGGAAGTAGATCAGAATTAGAACAGCTGGGACTTGAGATACTTTTGTAAGCAATAATACCAGTCATTTAGTCCACTCCTAAAGAACTGAGCGTCCTGGGAACTTAACCATGCCAATGCATTCTTTTTAAAGATTTTTTTTTAAGATTATGAAACAAACCAAAAATTCAGACAGAGCCAAATCACTCTCTATTTGATGCCTAATGATTTCCTGTGGAAATTCTCATTCGATTGCACTTGTTTGATCAGAGGACTGAGCAGAAGCATCTTATGGTGAAGGGCCTTGTGGTCCTTCCTAGGCATTTTTTTGTTGTTGTTGCTAAATCTTTGACTAACTTTCTCGCAGCAGTCTCCTAATGTGCAAATATTATTGTTCTTTGCTTCTCCGGGAAATCAACACACAAAATGTCTTGAGGATCTTAAACTATGTTGCCGTAATCTTTTTTTTCCTGACTGGTCCACTTCTACCTCTTGGTAGCTATTCCTTAACATGCTTTGCTTTCAGGATCATACTGGCAAAGCCATGGTTCATTTCCTGTTCCAATTCTTTGAAAATTTGCTTAATGATCTTGATCGTACTTATTTAAAATTTCAAAGTTATATTCTTTCTTGTGCACCCATCAAACAAAGTTTACTTCACTTTAATATTCCAGTCAAAATTGTATCAGCTGATCCAGTTGTGATGTCTATGGTGTTAGCTGTTTCTGCTGTTAATCATCAGTCTTCATCAATTAAGGATACACATGATTATCTTTTTTTTTTCTTACAAACTGACGTGGATTGCCTGCTGCTGTGGGTTTCATCATCAAAATCATCTCATCCTTTCTTCACACAAGCTGTTTGTAAACTGCAGATTTCTTTGGGACAATGTCCCCATAAAGGGAAATTAAATATTTTTGCTCTGGTTACAATTTGTAAAGCACATAAGTAAAGCAAGTATTTAAAGAAATTAAAACAAAATTATGAAAAAAGTTGCTCGTCTTTTTTCTTTTTTTTTCTGTTGCAATCTGTTTTTTTATTTTTTATTTTTTTAACTTTTATTTAATAAATATAAATTTCCTAAGTACAACTTTTGGATTACAGTGGCTTTTTCCCTCCATAATCTCCCTCCCACCCACAACCATCCCATCTCCCACTCCCTCTCCCATCTTATTCACATCAAGATTCATTTTCAATTATCTTTATATACAGAATATCAGTTTAGTATATACTAAGTAAAGATTTCAACAGTTTGCACCCACACAGAAACACAAAGTGTAAAATACTGCTTGAGTACTAGTTATACCTTTAATTCATACAGTACAACACATTAAGGATGGAGATCCTACATGGGGAGTAAGTGCACAGTGACTCCTGTTGTTGATTTAACAATTGACACTCTTGTTTATGGCGTCAGTCATCACCCCAGGCTCTTGTCATGAGCTGCCAAGGCTATGGAAGCCTCTTGAGTTCACCAACTCCGATCTTATTTAGACAAGGCCATAGTCAAAGTGGAAGTTCTCTCCTCCCTTCAGAGAAAGGTACCTCCTTCTTTGATGGCTCATACTTTCTGCTGGGATCTCACTCACAGAGATCTTTCATTTAAGTAATTTTTTTTTTTTTGCCACAGTATCTTGGCTTTCCATGCCTGAAATACTCTCATGGGCTTTTTAGCCAGATCTGAATGCCTTAGAGGCTGATTCTGACATAGGAGTGCTGTTTAGGACATCTGCCATTCTATGAGTCTGCTGTGTATCCCGCTTCCCATGTTGGATTATTCTCTCCTTTTTAATTCTATCAGTTAGTATTAGCAGACACTAGTCTTGTTTATGTGATCCCTTTGACTCTCAATCCTATCATTAAGATCAATTATGAACTGAAACTGATCCCTTTGACTAGTGAGATGGCATTGGTACATGCCACCTTGATGGGATTGAACTGGAATCCCCTGGCATGTTTCTAACTCTACCATTAGGGGTAAGTCCAATTGTTGCTCATCTTTTTTCAAGCAAACAAATGCCTACTTTTAAAAATTTTTTTGGTTTTTCATTTTTATTAAGTAAATTTTCATACTCAAGACAGTGTATAATCCCATGTTTGAACAAGGTTATAGATTATAAAACTTAATGTAATTTTAAAATTTTCCACTATCCTATGAAATTTCATGGCTTTATTTCCTTTTATATATGAATAGATCTTCATTTTAATCCCAAGATTCAGGGAGACAAATTCAGTGTTTTTAATAGAAAATACGTATTGGGTTTTTCATTGTCAAGAAGAAACTTCACTTGGAATATTGATCATCTCTTTATATCCATTGTCTCTTTCAGGAGTCATTTTACAAAGTCTTACAATATGATTAGTGTAGTTTCTTACTTTTGTACTTCCAATGTCCTATAATATTTCAAGTTAAAATGAACTATAATCAGAAATAAGTTATATTTTATAGTTCTAAAATCATGACTGAAGTTAATTTAAAAATAATATTCATTGTCATCTGAGAGATTTTCTGTCCCTGGGAGACAATAAGAAAGTGAACAATCATGTTTAAGACAGCTGTTGGTTACCTAATGTTTATAAAAGTAAATAAACTCAGGTAGAAATAGAAAAGAGTACATTATATGAAGAAATGGATAAGTGAAAATATTGCCCTTATGATGAAAGTCATTCTGGTTAGATAATGAGGTAGTGGTATATCAGTAATTTTCTGGGAATTATATACTGGGTTGAAAAAGAAGATTAAAAGTAGGGTAAAGGAAAAAAAACTGTGCAAAGTTATGCAATCGTAAAAGAAACATGCTGAGGAAGAAAAGTCTTAGATGACAAAAGACAGTAGACAAAGCAAAATAAAGCAGTAGCAAGACAATGCGGGACAAGTAGTCTGTGGAGACCTGTTAGGAAATGATTCGTATAAGTTCGTAACAACTGACACATATAGCATTTACTGCGTGGCAAGAATCAGTCCAAGCATTTTACACAAACTCCCCTCATTTAATTGGCACCACAACCCCATGAGGTTGGTATCATTATTATTCCCATATTATACATGAGGAAACAGAGCACCAGGAAGAAAAACTGGCACTGAAATCTAAAGTGTTAAGTAATTAAGTGTTTGGTAAAGTTGGAGATTTGGGGTATACAATTTTGTGTTAGTTATAGTAATGGAAAGGGATGATTAGAAAACCAGATGAGAGCAACTAGGACCTTTATCAGGGCCCAAAGGTGAAGCTATGATGTGGGGAAAGGATAAATGCCTTAGAAGTACTGAAAAACAACCAGCATTTAGGTGAAAGGGAACTGGATGAAAAGACCTTAGGAATCAGTGATGAAAGCACATTTAGAAGTATTTTGAGATAAAGCAGCCAGGCTTGTTATTAAAAACAAATCTCATCTGCAGTGGGAAAATACAGTGGAGTTTAGATTGAATAAAATAAAACAGAAATAGAGAGGTATGTCCAGAGTTTTATCCAGAGTATTTATCCAGTGTTTTACCATGAACACAGACACACTATACAAAAAGAACCCAATCATTTGAAAAACCAAAAATTCAGGTGAATCTAAACAAAGAATACCTTCTTGCATTTAATCTATTGTCCAGGATAAGATATAGGGGTCTTTTCTTTCTAAGGAAAGGAAGAAATAGAATAAATGCTACCATGTTTCAGAATTTCAGTTTTTAATACTACAGTTTATAATTTGCATTTATGGATATGACATTATGCTAAGAGGCATCTTGTGTGAAACAATTATATGCACTTCAAATGGAATATACATGTATTTATGTGTCTGCACATATGTATACATGTGGGGGGGAGATAGAGATAGAAATAAGGAATTGGAGAAAGGGAGAGAGAGAAAAACACTTTTAAATGTTTTAAAACTACAGGAGTGTTTAAGATTCTATTTATGGACAAATAAATGTTCCAGTTCAAGGTGTATGCATTTATCCAGTAGACTTCTAGAATTATAAGACTAGAGAACAAGTCAAAACACTTGAATGGAAGCAGAATAATCATATACAAGACAGATGAAATATTCCAAAGTCACCTTGAAATAAATATAAAATTGATGTTGGCAGCTCAGCAGTGACAGGAGTCAAGAGATTATGCTGCTGTGAAATCACAGAAGATGCAATTGATATTTTAATCTCAGATATCATGTCAGAGGAAAAAGCCCGAACCTGGGAACTGGTCTGAAAAATAAAAGTGTGTCTGTTGATACATGGCTGACTTTGTGCTTTTCTGGTTTTGGCCTCACGTGTAGAATGAGAGTAAAAATACATTTCTGACTTAATATTCCTCTTTAATTTTATCTCTTAAAATGAATCTGAGCTCTTAACTGCATGAACCTCATACCCTCTGAGGTTAGATTAAAAACATTGATGGAAAAATTTTTATTGTTAGAGCACCTGTTTTTTTAAGAAGCGAAGTTAATCTCTTGAGTTTGAATTAGCTAAGATATTTCAGTGTCTGTGTATGTGTTAAAGAACAGTCAGTATGTTTGTTCTTCTAAAATGATTTTCTTCAAACCCAGATTTCCTATATATCTATATTCTTCATGTCACTGGGGTGTGACAATAAAATTATTCTGAATGTTTTCTTCTCTTTTTTCTTCCTGATCCATTTAATTACCTGGTTGAATCATTCTTCTTTCCTCTTCTAACTTCACCAAACCTTTATTAAACTCCTACAATGTTCCAGAAACTCGTTCAAAGGGGCCTTTGAAATATCTCATGCAGTTCCCATTTTACCCACTTTCATATTATCCCTACCAAATTTCTTGAATAAGCTCTCAATTCTTTCTCATGGCCTCTGATGTCTTCTTTAAAAATGTCTACATTTTCCTGAACAGGCCAGCAAAATCTTCCTGAAAATTACATCATTTTATTGATTAATTAATTATCTTCCCCCTTTCATAAAGGATTTCTGGCCTCTTACAATAATACCACCGGTGATGAAATAACAATAGTACCAGGGACACAAATGGTGCAAATAAATCACCTGCCAGGGACAATATGTTTGTTGTGACTGTCTTTCTAAACATTATTTTGAGCTTTCTAGCAGGGACTATAAAAAGGTAGACACAGCCTCCTCTGTGGGGGCTCTGCATCAGCGAGGAAGATACAATTGCTGATTTCATTGTCCAGTCCATTCATTCTAATGCCTCAGTCTTTCTGTCTATGAAATGAAGACAGTGTCTACCTTGCAGAGCTACTGTTAAGTGTTCTGATCTTTGGTCACAAAAACTTGAATGTGTTCAACACCGGGCCATGTATCTAAGAGTAGCCTCAGATCCACAGGGCCTTGTTTGTATACATAAATGCTGGTGCTGCTGCGTCTGTTATGATGGTAAAGAGATTCGCATTTTACATTAAGGGCGCTTTAGAGAGGTTGAGTAACTTGATATTCACACATGTCGTTTGAATCAGCTCTAAGTTTATGTGTGCCACAGGTATGTTCACAGTGATAAAAATGGGACCATTACCCTGTTTCTTTTTTCTCCTCCTCTTAGTGTAGGTTTTTAATTAAATGAACTATGAAAGTAATACATTCAAAAAGAGACACAGGGTTGTATTTTTGCAACATAGAAAATAAAATCTAAACAACTCAGGGAAATATTTTGAAAACCAGAGAGAGAAAAACACATCTGTTTCCTTTTTTTCTGTGCTCCTTATAGCACATAGCATGTTTCTGAAACTCTTTGCAGTTAACTAGTTACAATGTAAGCACCGATGTATACAGAAGAAATTTTTGTTTGCCTAGTCTTCCCTAATGCACTGCATCATAAGAATGCATGGAAAGATGTGAGCACTGATAAGAAATATTAGTAAAGCAGATTTCAGTTCAACCCCCTATATGTTGAAGTGGTTGCATTTATCTAGTAACATCTCTGTTCAGTACAAAAGCACCATCATAAATGATGCAGATAAATAATAGTGACATTTTATCTCCCTTTCTAAAGTTGAATTCCAGAAGGTAGGAAAGATCCTTTCATGCTTACATTACCATGACAAACTGAAGGAGATAAATTCCTAACGGATAGGATGAGATGTGGGAGTTAGGGGATTAATGCTTAGATGCTTCCTCCAATTTATTTCTTCTATTATATGTGTTAAAAATATATACCATATGTCATGCAGCATGTTTTAATCCCATCAAAATTTCTCACCCAATTCCTCAGGGGGTATGTTTGTTGCTGCCAAGTCTTCACTGCTAGAATGCTGACTTACTATTCCTTTACAGAAAGCTTCATAGTTTATTTTATGATAACATGTTGTTATAACTTCCCTGACTGTAATTTTTATACAGAAAATTAGTCCTGGGGGAATTTTGAGAGTCATATGCTTTATGGTGATGAAGAAGGATAGAAATATCTCCAGAAAGCAATGTATCCTTCAGTTGTTTTAATAGAACAGAAATTCCTTTGACACCACTTGTGAAAGCCTTTATTATACCCAACATTTAAATTCAGTCCTTGAACTGGGGTTTTTCCAGATCATTTGAGGGTCAATTTTTTGAATACTTCTCAAGTCCTATGTCACTTTTCAATGATAGCACTTTATACAGAAGAGCAAATTTAGGGGGAATATAATCTTTTGGTAACATTAAGTACACATGACTTACAGCAAGTGACAGAAAACCTGAATGTAATTGCCCTACAAAGACTTTTTTTTGTGCCCCATTTTTGCTTTTTAACAGGAGTGAAAATAATGAATGCAATATTAGGTAAAGCACAACTTGAACGACTTTTCACTTCAAAAAGAAGAGAAAGTTAAGCCATTACCCCAAGAATTAAGATTGTGATACGTTTAGGTTCCTCTCTGTGGTCCTTTAGTTTTTAACCTCACTAATATACTTGAAGTTTTAATTCACTATCCTCAGCGTTATTCAGGTAACTTACATAGGCTGAGGTCCACTCGGTCCCTGGGTATTTGATTTTTACTAATCAGGTATCACTGCAAGCTTCACTTAAGTACTCAAATATAATAATGCCAGAGTTGTTTCTGTTTAGAAAATAAATTATTCCTAAAGCTATGTACCCTGTTTCGAGTCAAGTGCTCCAGTTGTAATAACATTCCCTTACAGAGAGGCTATTAGCATTTGTGGGCTACCGTACGAAGAAATAATAAACATATATGGGCCCAATTCCAGAAGCGCCCTTTGGCTTTCCTTCCTGTTATGAGATACAGCAGAAGTGGATATCAGATGTGTAAATGGCATATTTTTATTAAACTAAGTCTGCTGGTCATGGTACACATGCTGTCTTATGTTTCTTGATGGGAATTAATAAACGCGGGGATGCAAACGTGGAGTTACTTGACATTAGCATACCATTGGCAGTACATTGATGGTAAATACCAAATAATTTGTTTCTCCCCACCCCCACTCTCTTCCTCATAAGGTTTACACATATCAAACCTTAGCTTCTCTTTGTCAAACTCAAATTGGATTTCCTTTGCTGTCAGCTCTAAGCTCAGACATCTATGACCCTAATTTGGCAGCTTTTAAAGAAGTTTATGGTAGGAGCCTTTTCTATTTCTAACAAAAAGTGCAGCCCAACTCCATTTCACAATAGTGAATCCTGCTTGAAGTTTCATTTTCTTGAGGATACCATGCTTTTGGAGCTCGATTTAAAAATTATCCCTAATTGTTTCTATACTGAATAATCAGTATATTTAAATTTTGAGTGAAAATAAATTGATTTGAGTAAAAAGTTTGTATTAAGATTCCCCATAACTTGACTGCACAGTCAAATCTAGGACAGAACCAGTACAAAATATTTTATGAATTGTAAAATAAATGTCATATCTCTTTAATCAATTGATATTTGTTATTTAGGTGCAACTTATGCATTTAGACATTTAGTATATATTCATGTTGGCCCAGATTTTAACAGAGACAATTTAAAGTTTTTAAAATGTTGTTTTCTACAGCAAGTTAAAGGAATCTCAGAGAAAATATATGAGATTCATCTAGAAATCTAGAGAAAATATCAAACATTAGACATACTTCTTAAATGCAATTGATGCTGGGTAAGCATACAATTAGGAAATCAAATTTCAAAATTGTTTTTCTAATGGAAATAATAATGACCTATATGTCAGAGTACAACCAAATACTTACGATTGTCTATATTACCATGGGCAATAAACAGTACCTTGCAGTATGGCTGCGTATGAAATCTAACCTGCATGTGGTATCTTGGATCATGTTGTTTGTTTCATTTCCCTTTAGAGGATTTTTAATGAAGGGCAAATAAAATATTAATAAGTGCTAAGGTGAAATACATGTTTTTGAGTAAGTCAGAATTAAAATTAAATGCAACCATTTTCAAAACTAATGTTTGGAATGTTAATTATACATATTCCATTTGAAGAAGTGTTTTTTATTTGTTATAGGAAAACAACAACCAGGATTTTCAAAACAAAGATATAAAAGTCTAGAGACATCATTATTGTGCACACCATACAAAAACTGGAACAGATGAAAGGAAATGAAGATGTTGTGTAATGTTCCATTCCATCAAAGTTACATTTTTATTGAAAATGAAAAGAAATGACACCTCATTGTGGTTTTGGTTTGCATTTCTCTGATAGATAGTGAGGCTGAGATTTTTTTTTCACATATTTGTTGGCTATTTGTATTTATTCTTTTAAGGAATATTTATGTAGATCTTTTTTTCCATTTCTTAACGGGAATTTTTTTGGTTATTAAGTTTTTTGGTTTCCTTATATATTCTGGGTATTAATCCTTTGTCAGATGAATAGTTTGCAAACTTCTTAGTTGAATATAATTCCATTTGTTCATTTTTGGTTTTGTTGCATTGCTTTTGGGGTTTTAGCCAAAAAAAAAAAAAAATTACTGCCTACGCCGATGTCTTGAAATGGTTCCATTGTCTTTTTTTCTAGTGTCTTAGTTCAGGTCATATATTTAGATTGTGCATCCTCTTTGAGTTGATTTTTGTATAGGATGAGAGGTGGAGTGGTCAATATCTTCTGCGAATGGTTATCCAGTGGCTTTTATCAAAATGTCAAAAACTGACAAATCCTAGCAAGGATGTAGAGAATAGGAACCCTAATACACTGTTCGTAGAAATGCAAATTAATGCAGCATTTATGAAGAACAGTATGGAGGTTCCAAGAAAACTAAAACTCAAACTCTTTATCTTTTCTTCTTCCTCAGGAGTCAGTTTTACTGCTCCATTTTCAGAGGGGCCATCCCAACCCTCCTTACCCATCTAAACTAGCTATACTCTTACATTATATAGTTTCTTTCTTTGGTACCCATTTTTAAGTGTATAGTATTATTTAAAAACTCACTTGTTTAAATATATGTCTAGTCACAAGTATATATCTCTGTAAAGATTGTTACCATGTCTGTTTTTTTTTACCATTGTATATGTATATATACAATATGTACATATACATATATATTGTATATGCCATGCTAATCATGTCGTATGATAAATGGATTATAGTACATCAGACTTTCTGGGATTTGTCCTGGATCTGATATCTATTAACTCCTTTGCTTGTGGTGGTCATAATAATAGTAATACTTATTATATAATGTTATTTATATATAGTTACTAGCATAGTTCTTGGCACAATATAGGTTCTCAATATATATGAGTTATCAGATGCTGTTACTGTGTTGTAATAGACTTTTATTTAATATATGTTGACTTAATGAAAAAATGGTTTGATATAAATAAGAAAATAATTGCTTCTTAGTGTATCAAGGTGCTGTCTTCATGTCAGTCTCTGTTGTACTGTCATCCTTTAAGATACTAGCAGGCAATGATGAGAATGGTCATGTTTTCACTTCCTTATCCTTAATTATTAGAAGTGAAACATTTTTCCATCTGCATCAGTTTCTGGAAAACAATGCATGCTTCTTCTCCCTTCATTATTTTAAATGGGAAAATACCTGATTCAAAATCCAAATTCAGGGGCCAGTGTTGTGGCACAGTGGGGTAGGCTGCCGCGTGTGACACCAGTACCCAGTATCAGAGTGTGAGTTCAAGTCCTGGCTACTGTACTTCTGATTCAGCTTCCTGCTGATGCAGCTGGGAGGGCAGCAGAAGATGAACCAAGTACATGGGACCCTGCCACCCACATGGGAGACCTGGCTGGAGTTCCTGGCTCCTGCCTCCTGGCCCAGACCTAATTGTTGTGGCCATTTGGAGAGTGAACCAGAGGATGGCAGATCTCTTTCTCTCCCTGGTTCCCTCTCTTCCTCTCCCTCTCCATTCGTCTTACTCTACCTTTCAAATGAATAAATAAACCTTCAAAAATCCAAATTCAACAGGCTCAATAGGTATAGAATCCTGAAATATAACCCAAATTAACTGTATTCTTCCAAATTAACTAAAGTATACTCAAGTCTTAAGTCTTTCATGGACGTGAATCAAATGCCAGTTACCAAAAGATTCACTGGCTATGAATATGATCTTTGCTGATGAGTAACTGATGTTATTTTGCTTATCAGTTGCCCAGGAACATATGGCAAGGTCCTTGTTCCTTCATCTCTTGTCAGTGGTCCCAGAATATTCATTCATATCAATAGTAGAAAAGATTGTTTGTTTATATATTTGTCTCTCCTATTCTCTCCTATTAGAGATTTAGCTCATAGAAGGCAGACATACTTTATTCTTTATTTATATGGAATGAAAGCAATAAAGAAAGGAAGAATTGATTATTGGGCACTAGTTATTCTTGGTCTTAGGTCATTATTTCCCCTCAGATGAAATAGTGCACGTAAGTTGGGGAAAAAGCAGTAGCAAATCAATTATTGCTCACTTACCAAGAAGAAGTGGAAGTGGGAGATTTATGCTTCAGCTGTCTTCAGCATAATTCTCAGTAAATTTGGTGAAAATATTCCCCCATGATAACATGGGAAGAATCCAGAATATGAAGCTTGATTCCTCCTGAAATTTGTCTGCTTTGACTCTGACTGTCTTTCAATATACCAAGCATGATGTGCAAAGTATAGAACTTAAATAATCCATGTTCCTATGACAGGCTTAGGTTATAAAGATAAATCATGGTTGTGGCTTAACCTGAAATAAGAAAGCATTGAGTTTTTTGTTGTTGTTGTTTAATCAAATCTCCCTATTAGACTTCGTATAGAAAGTGTACTGCAGAAGGATGAGATAGAAGATACTCCATGTGGTAGGTACTTGATTTCTAATAAATATATGCTAGAAATACAGAATTGGCTCGTCAGGGTTAATTTCTTCTTTATTTGTAAACTAACTTTATCTCTCTCTCTCTCTCTCTCTCTCTCTCCATGGAATAGACACTTTGCTCTTGCATTTAAAAGTTGTACATCTCCAAATCAATGTTCTGATACATACGAGCTCCCAATCAGGGAAGAGTACGAACGTATGCTGCTCAGCTTTTCTAAAATATTTGAAATTTATCAGTTAAACGGATTAAGTTTACTTTAGACACACACACACACACTGTAGGATTTTACACACATTCATCTACATGCTAAAATTTCTTTTTTTTAATCCTTCGTTTATGGTATTTTAGTGCTTTCAGTATATGATGCTATTTTGTACTGATAGGCTCAGAAAACGTTGGCCCCACAATGTACTATATTCAAGACTGTGTCCTTTTCCCCTGAGCTTATTGTGACTTTGGTAGAGAAAGGAATCAGAATTTCCTTTTTTCCTGAACTTCCAAGAGGGCATGCTCCCCTAACAGTCTCTGTTATACATATGTTACATTTTTGTATACTTGCATTTTCCCTAAGTAACACACCCCTTTGGTAGTGGGGCGCTGAGGGAAAGTTGATACATTCTGTCTCTAAGTAAACAATCTCAGAACTTCAAGGATGAGCGTGATGACACAAGATTTTAGGTATCTTGTTTTGATTTTTATTTGGTTCCAGTAGAAACTTTATAATAGACTCTTGAAAAGAATTTGAATATAGTATATCTTTATATAAACATTTTTCAAATCTAAATGTACTTATATGTATAAGGAGCATAAATATAGCATTGACCTAAACATCGAAAAAAATACAAGCTCTTTTCCCAGAAATAAGTACTCAGTTCTTCTATATATACCTATTTTTCACATATAATTCACTCTAGATAATTATTCTACCACAATTTTTATCAGCCTTCCTAAAATGTTTTCAATTTTATTGATATTTTCAAGGAGCTAGCTTTTGGATGTATTGATTTTCTGTATTTTAGAATTTCTGCCTGTTGTTTGAAATGTATTAAATGTGAGTTGAAGAAAGATAGTTTTAATTACTCAGAGAAGTTTAAATAAGAATTGATATGTACCTCTAAAGCAACATTCTCAAAATAAGAATTAAGTGCCATACAGTAGTTTTTAAGGAAACATTACAAATCTATATATGCTACATATGCCAACAATACCTTTCCATAAAATCAGTTAGTCTTGGGTTAGACTGACCTCCAGATTTTGAATTATGTTTGGGGTGTTGAGATTTTTACTTTCTGTTTCTTAATTTGCTGTTCATTCTTTATATTTCTTAATAGTTAATGAGCAAGGTAGAAGCCTGGGGAAAGATAACAATTGTTTTATGTTCATTTTACTGTGTAGAACTGGAATACAGTGTACAGCTATGCTTATCCATCACAGAACATAACTTGGATCTGCATCATGATCAAGTCAATTATTTAGTCAGGCATGTGATGATGGAGATTTTGCTTCATTCATTATATACACAGGGAGCATCTATATCATAAAGCCAAGTATCTAATGTGTTTATTTCTTGTATCATTTTGGAGCACGTATATGCAAGATTTCATGGAGATCCAATCAATATTTTTGGTAGTACTTATTTTTAAATACTATTCATCCTCCTGTCTTTTGTTTATTTCAATTATAGTTTTTTTTTTAAGATTTATTTTATTTATTTGAAAGACAGAGTTACAGAGAGAGGTAGAGACAGAGAGAGGTCTTCCATCCAATGGTTCACTCCCAAGATGGCTGCAACAACCAGAGCTGCGCCGATCCAAAGCCAGGAGCCAGGAGCCTCCTCCGGGTCTCCCACGCAGGTGCAGGGGCCCAAGGACTTGGTCCATCATCTACTGCTTTCCCAGGCCATAGCAGAGAGCAGGATTGGAAGAGGAGCAGCTGGGACTCAAACCCGCATCCATATGGGATGTTGGCACTTCAGGCCAGGGCTTTAACCCATTGTGCCACAGCGCTGGCCCCTCAATTATAGTTTAATAAGAGAGTCAATTAAAATTGAAATAAAATGGATAATAGTATTTCAGTTGATGTGAAACAAACAAGCAATATATGTGACTACTCTAAAAATAATATCTAATGTCTGTAGGACTAAACAGTCCATTAAAGAATTATCTTCTCATTTATTCTTCACGAAACTGACAGTTTACTTAAAGGAATATACCTTAATTAGAGGCCATTAGTGGACATGAGTTACTAAAACCGGTTGAAATTCCTAAGTTGCAAATGTCTCATGATGGAGTCAAGGTTTTGCAGTCCTTGTTTATGGTTCACACTCAGCCTGGCCCCAGCTGGGCCCTCTGATCCCAAACTTCACCTGTGAATGTCAGTGCCCTAACACTATACATCACTAATTGGAGTAACTGTGCAGAGGAGCAGGATTCTCTGGAGGATTATTGCCTTTTTCCCATGAGAATAATTCAAAGATTGTTTGACTATACCATTGAATTCAAATCCACAGGACACAAACTAAGTCCCTATTAATTCATCTTTCTGAGTTACCTTCAATAAGAAAGGAACAGGAGTAAATAGTACAAATATACTTATGTTAATTTCAAGGACAAATATAGGAATGAAGGCTGAACTTGGCACAAATCATATTTTAACCTTAGAGACTTGAGATTCAAAGAAAAATACATGAATTTACTCATTGTGTGTGTGTGTGTGTGTTTGTGTGCGTGTTACTACAGATGTTTGGCTAGGCCAAGTCTAGAAGTGATAGTAAAGAAGCCAGTTAGCAAATAGATACGTCCGATATTTCCACACAATTATATTCTCAATGTTAATTGTTTAAGTAAAGTCATTGAATTATTAAATAATACCTCATGAATACACAAGAGTACTTCAAAAAGTTTGTTAGAAATGGGATTAAAAGATAAGTTTATTTTGGTACAAAAGTTTTGAATTCCATGCATACTTCATAATAAATATTTTCCACAAGTGTCATGAATACCCATCACTCATATGTAATGTGTTTTTCTCTCCTAAAATTAAAAATCATAAATGACATATTTGTACATTTTCAAGCATATAGGAGATTCACAATTTAACTCGTAAATACTTTGTTGTTATTGTGGCAGTGATCATTTTAATTCCCTTTTATAGAAAACTTTTATTTCATAAATATAAATTTCATAAGTACAACTTATGGATTATAGCATTTTTCCCCATACCCGCCCTCCCTACCCCAAACAGTCTCACCTCCAGCTCCCTCTCCCATCCCATTCTTCATTAAGATTCATTTTTAATTATCTTTTTATACAGAAGATCAACTCTATACCAAGTAAAGATTTCAAAAGTTTGCACCCACACAGACACACAAAGTATAAAGTACTGTTTGGAGACTAGTTTTACCATTACTTCTCATAGTACAACACATTAAGGACAGAGGTCCTACATGGGGAGTAAGTGCACAGTGACTCCTGTTGTTGATTTAACAATTGGCACTCTTGTTTCTGACGTCAGTGATCATCCAAGGCTCTTTTCCTAAGCTCCCAAGGCTATGGAAGCCTCTTGAGTCCACAAACTCCGATCTTATTTAGATAAGGCAGTAATCAAAGTGGCAGTTCTCTCCTCCCTTCAGAGAAAGGTACCTCTTTCTTTGATGGCCCCTATAGAAATGAATTTTTTTCAATATTTGACTTTTGGTTAGATTTTACATTTGTTTGTTATTTGAAAATACTCAGGAAGTGTGGAATTTAAAAAAAAAAGTTCCTGTATGATTGGGTAGTTTGAAAGATTAAGACTTGTTTATCAGTGCATACTAATGACACATAATAGTTATCAAAATGTTTTCATTAGCAACAACAGTTTATTGTGTTAGAAGAGGTTACCAATTATTACCTAACAGAGAAAGACAATACATGAATGAACAAGCCTCCTTGCCGTCAGTAAGCACCATTAACAAGAACTCATTGCATTGGTGGCTTACAGAGATTATCAAATTAATAATGGATTTGAAAATCACTACGGCAGAGCCCAGGTAGATATGTTGATTTAGTGTCATCACTGTACACTTAGAAATTGGAGGAAAAGTATGCAAAAATTCAGAAACATATGCAAAAAATACATAATAGAAACCTTATCAGACACACTGTTTGGGGATGGTTTTTTTGTGTTTTTTTTTAAAAGATTGTATTCATTTATTTGAAGGGCAGAGCTCCAGAGAGGTTGGGGAGGAGGGAGAGAGAGGTCTTCCATCCGCTGGTTCACTCCCTAAATGGCTGCAATGGATGGAGCTTGGCCGATCCAAAGCCAGGAGCCAGGAGCCTCTTCCAGGTCTCCCATGAAGGTGCAGGGGCCCAAGGACTTGGGCCATCTTCTGCTGCCTCCCCAGGCCATAGCAGAGAGCTGGATTGGAGGCCGGCACCACGGCTCACTAGGCTAATCCTCCGCCTTGTGGCGCCGGCACACCGGGTTCTAGTCCCAGTCGGGGCGCCGGATTCTGTCCCGGTTGCCCCTCTTCCAGGCCAGCTCTCTGCTGTGGCCTTCGGAGTACAGTGGAGGATGGCCCAAGTGCTTGGGCCCTGCACCCCATGGGAGACCAGGAGAAGCACCTGGCTCCTGCCTTCGGATCAGCGGCAGCCATTGGAGGGTGAACCAATGGCAAAAGAAAGACCTTTCTCTCTGTCTCTCTGTCTCTCTGTCTCTCTCACTGTCCACTCTGCCTGTCAAAAAAAAAAAATTAAAGAGAGCTGGATTGGAAGTGGAGCAGCCAGGACTCAAAACGGCACCCATATGAGATGCCAGCACTGCAGGCGGCGGCTTTACCTGCTACGCCACAGCGCCAGTCCCTGTCTGTGGGTTTGTAAACAGTTACAAAAAGAGTAAAATGGGCATTGAATGGAAGAAAATGCAATTGTAGACGTATAATTTATATAGATGGGGTGATATGAAATGTATATACTGATACAATACTTATGGGAATAGAAACTGGAGCAAACCTCTATAGAAGCAATTTGGCAAGACATGAATACCCTTTGATCCAGTACTCCTCCTTTTGGTATTCAAGCTGAAGGAAAGTCATGAATTCAAATGAAATATGTATAAAATGACATTGATAGAAATTCTATAAATTGTGATGAAAGGTAAAACAGCTTAAGTATCTATTGATATCAGGTTATAATAATGGAGTCAATATATACACAACTAACCTTTCAGAAAAGAATTAAAGAGCAATGCATGTTGTATGATATTGGCTGAAAATGCAGAAAGTGAAATCCTGTGACTTATGGTACTATCTCAGGTATGACAGTATTTAATGATGTTCTGTTCTTTTCTGGGCACAAAATTCAGAGTCATTCAAATTACTTTCAAACATATCTAATATAAGGTTGCATAGGATTGCATTCAGAACTAAAAAGAAGTTGCGAATTAAGTTCTAGGGACTTGCTTTGATCTCCGATTGTTTCCTTTTTTTCCATTCTGAGTCACCTTTACTTATTTTCTTTTTTTAAAATTTTATTTAAGGTATACAAATTTCGTGTATTTAATTTATACAGATTTAGAAATGTAGTGATACTTCCTACCCTACCCTCCCTCCTGCCACACACCCCCCTCCTGCTTCCTCTCCTAATCTCTCTTAATTTTTACAATGATCTACTTTCAGTTTACTTTATACTCCTAAGATTAACCCTACATTAAGTAAGGAGTTCAACAAACAGTAAGAAAAAAAAAAAAAAAACAGTGTTCAGGGCTATAAACAATCATTGAAACTCAAAATGTCAATTTCACTCTGATACCTACATTTATGGTACTGTGTTAGTTACCACAAATCAGGGAAAACATGTGGTATTTGTCTTTGGGGGACTGGCTTATTTCTCTAAGCATAATGGTTTCCAATTGTATCCATTTTGTTGCAAAAGACACATTTCATTCTTTTTAACCACCTAGTACTCCATAGTGTATGGGTCTCTTGATTTACTTTTCTAAACCTTCTCTTGTGCATGGATTCACTGTTACGACTTTAGGACTAGTATTCTCTGCTTATTCATATTTTCTCTCCCTGTAGTTTTGCATTACATGTGATCAACGCTGCTTTTATGTCCCTAAATCTACATTAAGTCCTTATTTCTGCTAAGAGTGCAGAATGCTGATTAGGCCATCTCATCTCAAGACACGAGTTGTTTGCCTACCTAGAAATTTGCTGCCATTGAATAGAAGACCATTTTTGCACCAATTAGTCATGGCTAATCTGGGCAGGGTGACATGAAAATAAACAAATGACCTTCACTTTCCAGCCTCTGCTTTCATCATTGTCTATCCTGAACTGACAGATTCTATTCTCTCTCGCAAATATCCTTTTCCAAATATACCTTATCATTTTATACTAACATTGTTAACCTGCTTTTCTCACTTCTCCAGAGTTCCATCAATGAATTCATGATTAAGCTCAAAGCCCTATCCCTTGCATGGAACCCTTGCATCTGCTAAGAAAAGTTAACATTGTCCTAGTGCTCTGTTCCTGATTGAAGTAGTACTTGTGACATTGTATTTACATCAAGAGAATGCTTTAGATAAACTGTTGCCTGTAAATAACATGCCTTTTTGATAAAGTTTTATGAAGGCAAACTAGGAAACCGTGAACTTACTATTATATTGTTGAACATAATGGTAACGATAATAAACACACACAAAAATACACACATGCAACTCAACCAAACTTGATCTTCAAACATTCCCACATATGAAAACTATCAAATACTATTCCTAAGCTTTGGTTTTCTTTTTCCTACATGAGCTCTCATTCTAATGGTGCAAGCAATGTTTTAGTGCAAATATGTCATCTTTTAAAAACACCAGAATACAAGTTTCCATTTTCTGTATGACTCATTATATTTTTTTCTGTGAATACTTAAAGTAAATGAGCAAGCACTGCATTAACTTAATGCTTTGTTTCAGTGGTTTCCTTGGGCAGACTAGTTTCATCGAATGCTGTGTGCAAATTGGATAACTAGAACAAGAATTTATATTTCCACACTTTATTGAGAACTTTGAAACTTCTGTTTTCTCAAAGGACCCAGAAATTGAATTGAGGCTTTGTTACTAAGCCAGGTTATAGCAGTGGACCCAGGAGTCAGCAGCTCAATTTTCTATTTTGCATCAAATTTTCTCTTGAAAATGATTCATGCAGCACTGAAGAATGGCAGGGAGGAGCCTCTGTGAAGTGTTGAATATTTGGTTCACTGGGTCCTATCAGCAGGTAGGGCCTGTGGGGAGCTTGTTTATCCAGCAGAACGATCTCATTATGAGGACAGTGATGTAGTGTAGTTTACTTCATACCCTGAAGCCATTGAAGGAAACAACTGAGTGAGTGATATTCATCCAGGCCCTGTATTGTGCTATTATGACTTGCAATAATTGGCAGCATATTAAAATAGAGATTGGGGACTACAGCTACTCTGTTGAATGAATTTCTGAAATTTCAAAGCTGTTGAATTATTCAGTATTTTCCAATTTATAGAATAAAAGAATATGTGATTGACTATTTCATGCCACAGTAATGGAAATGTAGAAAGAGAATGCACAAGCTTTATAAATTTCAGAGTAAATATTTACTTTTCATAATTGCATGATGGCCAGACAAGTCTCTGTATAGGCCCTGTCAAATACAAAGATAAGAACTTGCCTTTGAAAACTATGGAACACCAAAAGAAAAAATATATACCTAAAATGTATTTCATATGTATACACTTAGGATCAGTAGGAAGAACTCAACATGCAGGCTTGTTTAGTTTTGAAAATATCCATGAATAACAGTTTGAAAATATAAAGTTGGATTTGTGACAAATGTCCCATCTTCCCCAGGGAAACAAATAAGAAACATACAATAAGTTTAGAAGTAAGGGAATCTTGCTTAATGTGCTTAATTGTGCTTAATGTGATGCACAATAATCTTAGCAAATGGGTTCACCCAGCCAGGGCGGTGCCTAGGGTACAGCAGGTACCCCATAAATATATGTTGAAACAAAGAATGAATCAATAAGGCTAGATATTGTGGCACAATGGGTTAAGCTGCTGCTTAGGACACCCGCATTCCATAGTGGATTCCCAGTTACATATCCTGGCTACTCTGCTTCCAGTCTGGTTTCCTGCTAGTGCATTCTGGGAAGCAGCAGATGATGGGTCAAGTGCTTGGTCCCCTGCCATCCATGTAAGTAACCTAGGCGGAGTTCAGCCCTGGCTACTGCAGACAACTGGGGAGAGAACGGGCAGATCGAAGAGATTCATTTATATTTCTTTCTCTCTCTCTCTCTTTCTTTCTCTCTGTCTCTCTCTCTGCATTTTTTTTATTTGACAGATAGTTAGACAGTGAGAGAGAGAGAAAGGTCTTCCTTCTTTCCGTTGGTTCACCCCCCAAATGGCCGCTGTGGCCAGAGCTACGGCGATCTGAAGCCAGGAGCCAGATGCTTCTCCTGGTCTCCCATGGGGTGCAGGGCCCAAGCACTTGGGCCATCCTCCACTGCCCTTCCGGGCCACAGCAGAGAGCTGGACTCGAAGAGGAATGACTGGGACTAGAACCCGGCGTCCATATGGGATGCTGGTGCTGCAGGTGGAGGATTACCCAAGTGAACCACGGCGCCGGCCCCTCTCTCTGCATTTTAACTAGATGAAAATAAACAAATACACATCAAGAAAGAATGAATGAAAGAAACCCCTCCTTCCAGGGGTGGCACAGACTGAATATTGTAAAATCATTCCTTCCTTCAAAATCTCAACTTTTTGAACCATGACTACTGGGACCAGTGGTTTTTTATTTTTAAGGGGTATACCTAGGAACCCATCTCCATCTTTTTGATAAAGCAAAGAAAATATACTGAGCTGGATAAACCGTGACAAGTTTGATGTTCTTCTTTAAAGGTAGTTATTAGTTAATCATACGGAAAACAAGCTTCCATGCAGAGAGAATTTGAATTTTTATTTAAGTTTCAATAACTGCAGTAAATGTTATCATGAGCTAACATCTGCAAGGCCAGATTTATCTAGTTTTGAGTTAATCAGTGTTAATAAATAGACTATAAAGATAATCTCACTTAAACCAGTACATGAGGATCTTTTAATTGCTAACACTGGGACAGTTTAAATGTGCATTGAATTGAGTAGATAGCCATATTATCAGTTGTCCAGTAAAGATTTATTCATTTATTTATTTGAAACATAGAATGACAGAGGAAAAGGGAGAGGGAGACCTGGATGGAGTTCGTGGCTCCTGATTTTGTCTTTGAGGTAATTTGGGAGTGTATCAGTCTATGGAAGATTCTCTCTCTCTCTCTCTCTCTCTCTCTACTTTCAAAAAAAAAATAAGAAAAAATCAAAATGTGTATGAACTGGCCCCATACTCACAGACTGTACTTTTATATCTGAAAACACCAAAGCTCCAATCAGGGTAATTTTCTTCTAATAATATATTTCTATTTATTATGATTATTTGAAAAGTACCTGAAAGAATGTCAATACAACCTCTGGAAAGCATAGTTCAAAATTAAAGACAACCTTCTATATTTGAATTTGTTCATTATTACACAAGGTATACACATCTCAAAACACTGCATTGTACACCTTAAAATACAATTTTATTTGTCTATTATACCTCACTAAGACAAAAAAAAAAACCTATCCATAACTAAATTTGTAAGATCCCTATGATTTTTTCCTGAAGTTACCAATCTTTTTTTCTGCCCAAATGTGCCACTGTCTTTGAAATTACTATGTAAATGAAGAAATACTACATCAATAACTTATTTTATATCCATTAAAAAATGAATGAAAAACAAAGATCCTGAAGGAGTTGCACATAAACTTTTTGTAATACACCAAAGTGCCATGTGTCCATAGATTTCCATCATAATAGATATATGAGAGGTCTTCTAAAAGTTGTTGTCAAAGTAGAACTAAAATTTTATTTTGGGGGCTGGCGCTGTCGTGTACCGGGTAAAGCCACTGCATGCAGTGCTGGCATCCCCTGTGAGTGCCTGTTCAAGTCCCCGCTGCTCTGCTTCTGATCCAGTTCTCTGCTGTGGCCTGAGAAAGCAGTAAAGGGGGGCCAGGTGCTTGGGCCCCTGCTCTCATGTGGGAGACATGGAAGAAACATCTGGCTCCAGGCTTTGAATCGGCCCAGCTTCTGCTGATGCAGCCATTTGGGGAGTGAATCAGCAGATGGAAGACTTTCTCTCTCTCTCTCTCTCTCTCTCTCTGCCTTTCAAATAAATAAATAGATCTTTTAAAAAAGGTTTATTTTGGTGCAAAAATGAAATTCCATGCAGTTTTTGTATTATATGTATTTTTCTTGAACTTTTTGAAGTACCATCATATGATTACATATAGGAATGTAGAAAATGCCTAAAAAGTTGTATGTAGAGCTAATATATATATATATATTATATGTATTTTCATAAGATCTCTTCTACTATGATAAATATAGACTCAGCATTACTTTAAAAATGGCTCTAACCTTTTTTAAAATTCTCACTTAGAAATTCACTTGAAGGAACAATACACAAACTATTTAATTTCCCTCCACAATCTCTGCAAGAAGTTAATCAAATAGACAATTAATCTGTATGATATTATTCAGATGAAAGCATATGCATATTAAAATAGACAATAGACTTCATTCCCATTTCCCATGAATTTTTTCTAACTCCAGGGGCCTTGAATGCCCAGCGGATCTCACAATATGGAAAGGATACATAGAAGTACTTTTGTTGAACAGAGCAAACAATGTTAGCAGTAACATTCTGCTGTTAAAAACACCTGTAATAAAGGCAGAAGATGTGTTTGTTGCTAATAAACAAGTCTTCTACCACAACCATTCTTATCATCTGCTGCTTTGAACCTGTTTATGGTCTTTATTTCTGTTAATTATGTCATAATCTTCTCTAGATTCATTTTAAAATTTTTAACTGACACATAAAAATTGTGCATATTAATGGGATACCGTGGGTTGTTTTGATACATAGGTACATTGTGTAATATTCACATCAGGGTAAACATGTAGATATCAAACATTTATCTTTTCTTTATGGTGAAAGCGTTCAAAATCCTGTTTTGTGGCTTTCCCCTAAAGAAAAATATACAGTGCATCATCATTTTCTACAGTCACTACTGTGCAGTCAAATACCAGAGCCTCTTACCTAATAGTAAGTTAGTACTCATTAACCAACATTTTCCCATCACTCCCACCTTCCTGCTCTCCTGTTTCTGGTAACCACCATCCCACTATCAACTTTTGTGAAGTCAATGCTTTTAGCAGAATCCTGACTTGAAACTTTAGAGCCATCCTTGGCGCATCCTCCCTCATCTCCCCCATTTGATCTTGGCATCCTGTTGGCTCTGCCTCTACACTTTCTCCCACACTTTGTTTTCATACTCTTTAATATACCTTTCCAAAAAATGTATTTATTCATTTGAGAGGTAGAGTTAGAGAGAGAGAGAGGGAGAGACAGAGAGAAAGACGCCCCAAATGGACACAATGGCCAGAGCTGGGCTGATCCAAGCCTTACCAATTTTAAGAGCTTCTTAAGTGGTCTTCGTACTCTCAGTCGTCCCCTTCCCCTCTGTCCTCACTATGGCCATTAGAATGACCTTCTTCAAATATACATCAGATGATACCGCTTTCTTAGCAGCCATGCCCATTGTCTGCATTCATTTCAGTGATGGTCTTCAAAGTGTCATGCTTGGATCAAGAATATCACCTGGGAACTTTTTGTAAAGTAAATTCTTAGGGCCCAAGCCAGACCTTCTGAAGTGAAAACTTTGAAGGGAGCCCTAAAATCTGTGTTTTTATAAACCTTCCAGTTGATTCTGAAGCACATTAAAATTTGAAAATCACTGGGCCACCAAATTGTGTCCTATTTTCGTGGCATACTGTCTTACCAAACCTACCTTTCTGGTCTTACTTTCACTCAGTTGTACTCTACTCCTCCCCTCCCCACCCCACCATTTCAGAACCTTACACTTTATTTTCCTATCTAACTCGGATGTTGCATTCACTATTATACATCAAGATTCAAATTGAGGCACAATTTAAATTCCGTGTTTTTTTTTTTTTTAAATATTTGTTTGTTTGAAAGAGACAGACAGACCAAGAAAGATGTTCCACCTGTTCCAGCAGTGCAACAGCCAGGGCTGGGCCAGGCTAAAGCCACAAGCCCAGAACTGGGTGTCAGGGACCCAAGAACTTGGACCATCACCTAATACCTCCCAAGGTGCACATTATCAGGAATCTAGAATGAAGAGCAGAGCCGGAATGTAAACCCAGGCACTCTGATATAAGCTGTGAGCATTCCAAGCAGTGTCTTTTTTTTTTAAGATTCATTTATTTATTTGAGAGGCAGAGTTATAGACAGAGGGATAGGCAGAGAGAGAGAGAGGTCTTCCATCCGCTGGTTCACTCCCCAAATGGCCACAGCGGCCCGAGCTGCACTGATCCGAAGCCAGGAGCCAGGAGCTTCTTCCGGGTCTCCCAGGTGGGTGCAGGGGCTCAAGGACTTTGGCCATCTTCCACTGCTTTCACAGGCCATGAACAGAGAGCTGGATCAGAAGAGGAGCAGCCACCACAGAAACCGGCACCTGAATGGGGTGCAGGCGCTGCAGGCGGCGGCTTAGCCTAGTAAGCAGTGTCTTAACTGCCACGCCCAACACCAGTCTGGTATCTCTTTCTTAAAACCTTTTTGACCTTTCAGGTCAGACTTCATGCTCAGTTAGGTAGTTTGAAAATGGAAAACAGTTCGGGTCTGAGGGATAGAACAAACCTGTTACTTTGTGTTTCCTTGGTGTTGCTGCATTCCCTCTTGGGATTTCTCCATTCTTCTTCATGTTACATGTAGCTCTTGGCCTGCTAACTTGAACTTGATCTCTTCAAGAGCAACACTAGTCTCAGTAACCTTTCTTGGAGAACAGTGAGTTGCTCTTAGTGGTTTGATAACATATATGGAACCACATCAAAATAGGATTTCATCTCTAATACATGATTAAGTCCGGTTTATTGCTGCAAACAATAACTCACTTGTGGTTGTTACAAAATTTAAAGGGTGTTTATAACTTGCGGTCTTTTAAGGTGTAATTCTATTCTGCTTTATTCTATAAACAAAACTAGATAAAAAGTAAATCTATGCCTTGAGTCCTGTTACTCCCTCTTGAAAGGATCAATTTGCAGGGCAAATGTCCTGCCATCCAGCAGGGCTTTTCCTGTGAGACACCTCGAAATTGGGAAAGGGATTAAATTTGATCAGTGTTTGTTTGGTCTGTTGCTCATCATGTTGATATTTAATCCAGTGTCGAACAAGTATCCCAGAGGTATAAAATGCCTGAGGCTGGCAATGCTTTTTGACCTATCTCTATGTACACATCCTTATCAGATTGATGGTCTTAATAGAGGGTTTCTGAGCAGATGTACCTGAACTAAATAAATACCATAATGGTATGAGTAATGAATGTAAAATAGTGCACTCTGTTTAATAGATCAACGAGATTTACTGAGTTCTGAATTATGTTCAGTTCTGGGGAATCATATTGTTCTGACAAAGTATTGCTGTACAATATTATAAAGGAGAAAAGAATAATGTTACCTTTTTCCAAGCTAGTAAAGTTAAAAATATCTAGAAAAAGTAGTTATGAGTGCATGTGTTGACACCTAAGATTCAGTTTTACAATACCAATCTAAATGAACATTTATTAATTAAAACTTATTTATTGAACACATATTTAGTGAATGCCTGTTATACCATAAGAGTGAAACAAATAGATGTAGGTGTGAAAATAACTGTAACTGGGGCCAGCACCGTGGCTCACTTGGTTAATCCTCTGCCTTCCGTGCCGGCACCCCAGGTTCTAGTCCCAGTCGGGGCACCGGATTCTGTCCCGGTTGCTCCTCTTCCAGTCCAGCTCTCTGCTGTGGCCCAGGAAGGCAGAGGAGGATGGCCCAAGTGCTTGGGCCCTGCACCCACATGAGAGACCAGGAGAAGCACCTGGCACCTGGCTCCTGGCTCCTGGCTTCAGATCGGCGTAGCTCCAGCCATAGCGGCCATTTTTGGGGGTGAACCAACAGAAAGAAGGAAGACCTTTCTCTCTCTTTCTCTCACTGTCTAACTCTACCTGTCAAATAAAAAAAAATTTAAAAAAGAAAATAGCTATAGCTATATTATTAGAGCTAGATATGATGTAGATACTTAGACGACAATGAAAAAACAATTCCAGTCATCAAAGCCTTCAAAATTCTATTACAAGTAAAGTGCATTAAGTAAATACAAAGAGTCTCTTAAAAAGTCATGGAAATGTTTATTATTTAAAGAAAAATGTTTCATGGATTTCAAAATTTTGCACCAAAACAAGCTTATCTTTCAATTTTCCTTTTCCATGAACTTTTTAAGATACCCTTATATTGATTTAGCATGATACCTGCAAATAAAGGCATGCACTAAATAGAAAATACAATATAGTAAATAACTGAAAGAATTAAAACCTTTTGAAGTAAATTCGAATGGTATGAATGGTATGTAGTGAGCTGCTACATAGCTGTATTGATTCCTATGGCCAGAATCATAACAAAGAACAAGAATGTGGATTTCCTTACATCTGCTTATGTCTGCCCTGATAATGGCAGTTTTCTTGTTTCTGTTCCACGTGGGAATGGAAAAGAGAACACCCTTATATTCCAGGTCCTGTACTAGGCACTTTCTCATGTCACTTGCAAACATAAGAAAGAAAAATAAACAAAAAAGGAACCAGCACTCTGGCATTTCTTCTGGTGAAACCACTCCCTAGGATGCCAGCATCCCATGTGGGTACCAGTTTGAGTCCTGGCTACTCCCCTTCTGATCCAGGTCCCTGTTAATGGCCTGTGAAAGCAGTGGAAGATGGTCCAGATGCTTGGGACCCTGCACCCACATGGGAGACCTGGATGGAGCTCTTGGCTCTTGGCTTCATCCTGGCCCAACACTGGCCATTTTGGCCATCCAGGGAATGAAACAGCAGAAGGCAGTTTCTTTCTCTCTCTCTCTCTCTCTCTCTCTCTCCCTCCCTCCCTTTCTACTTCCCTCTCTGTCTCTCCATCTCTCTTTATCTCTCTACCACTGACTTTCAAATTAATAAATTTTTTTTAAAAAAAATAAGAAAGGATCAATAAAGATTAACAAAAAACAAGTCTTAAACTGGATTTACTTCAGACAAAACAGTAATAACACAGACCAATAGGGCCTTCAAAGAATGGCTAAGAGAAAATTAAAACGTTGAGAATTTGCTCACATATGTGATAGCACTTCAAAACATTTGTGAAAATGGGAATAAAAGACAAATTTATTTTGGTGTAAAAATCTTGAAATTCATGCACAATTCTTAGGTAATACACATTTTTCCATGAACTTTCTGAGTGAAGAGGCATACACGGCAGAACAACCCTTATAGAGATTATTCCCCTGACCAAAGGGAAGTGTGGGGATTTAAAGGGGCAAAAGTAGAAGATTTCCCAAGGAAAAGTGATTGGTAAGCTCGAACAAGACTTCAGAGTCAGTTCAGGATTTAATCATTACTGCCCAGCTTGGCCCATTGTGATCGAAGAACCTCTGGTACGTCTGTAGAGTCCAGATAGTACCCCTGTATCAGACTTCAAACAGTGCAAGTTCAACATCATGCTGTTTTTCTAACCACTTATCTGAGAAGTAGTCGTTCTCATTCTTCCTTTCAAGACCCTGAGTGTTCTCTATCTTCTCTCTCTCCCTCCCTCCAGGCTCAGGGCTGTGCACCCTGCACAAGCCCAAGGTACAGGGAAATTTCTTCTTTCGCCTCTAGAACAACCCCACAAGGGAAATTTTTTGAAAATGATGAAATAAGGGTCTTGAGAGCTCAAGTGACCTGTTTGACCTTGACATGGCTGGATTTGAACTGAGGTCTAATTTGTCCAGGGTCATGTGCCACTCTGTTGTGTTATTAAATTGTTCAACTTTATCTTCATTGATATACATGCCCACAAAGGGAATGACAAATAATGTTTATCCTGGTGAGTCTGAGTCACACAAATATTCAGATGCCATTTTTGCTTAAATTATCATGGCCAGAATTTCATGAAATATTTCACTCTGTATGTTTATATGGAGTACATGCCACTTTCACCTTTACCAGTCTATTTGATTATCCAGAAATGCCCATCTATGAACCAGCTCAGATCCAAACATCTATTGGGCTAAACAGCATCCCTGAAAATTCATGTATTTCCTGGGACCTCAAAATTGTGACCTTACCAAAAAATAGTCTGAGTTCTAATAAGCTAAGCTAAGCTGAGGTTAAATGAGAGTAGGGTGACCTCTGAATCTACCATGATAGGTTATCTGTACAAGAAGAAAAGAACAGCACAGCTGTGATGACACAAAGGGAGAAGGCCACTGGAAGGTGGAGGCAGAGATTAAAGTGTCCCCAAGTCAAGGAATGGCCAGAATTTCCAGCTGTCACCAGTCGCCATGAGAAGAAAATGAAACAGATTCTCCATCATAGTACCCATAAGGAGCCAATCCTGCTGACACCTTGATTTCAGACTTCTAGACTGCAGAACTGAGAGAAAAAAAAATATGTTGTTTTAAGATACTTTAGTGGTGGTACTTTCTTACATCACCATTCAGAAACTAATAAAAAATGTTTGTGATGCATGCTGAGTGTGCTTTAAGGTCAAGTTTAGCAAAGCTCCATGACTATGTGGGATACCAGCTACTGAAGAATTACACTGCCAGCAAGGGACAAGAAAGCATACAGGGGAGTTCCTCCAACAACCAGAGGTGCTGCTTATTGACAGCCTTTCTCCCTAGTTTTTTACCTCAGTTTTGGGAATAATGATGAATTAATGACATTTCCAGATATGGAAAGGCCCTGGGAGATCTGACCATGTTCTCTCTTGCTTCCTCCAGCTGCTCCAGCCTTCCTGCTCTCCCTTAAACATACCCAGGATTTTCCTATTGCAAGACATCTGTTTCTATCTAACTCCGCTGTCCCATACATTTGGCCAAGCTATTCTCTGTTCAAAGGCTAGCTCCTCAGAGAACCCTTTTCTGACCATCTTATTGAGGGCACCCTAGGCTTTTTAGCTTCTTCCCTTGTTTTAATATTTCTTCCCAATACATCATAGTACTATGATTACTGCCTGTTTTTTCTGTGAGAGCCAGAACTCTGTTTTGTTCCCTACTCTAGTACTTAGAACATTTCCTAGTCTACAATGGGTGTGAATGTTCCACGGCCTCACTAAAATCTGTCTGACACTAAAGACTGATTTCTTTCTGATGCTCTGTGGATATAGTGACTTACAAAAAGGCTCAAGGGTCTGGAAGAAGTGCCACATGACATAATAATATAAAAGAACAACAGATTTATGGAAACAATGGGATCTAAAAGCATTTTTCTTTTTACTTTTCGTCTTCATTTATTTATTTATTTGATAGGCAGAGTTAGACAGGAGGAGAGACAGAAAGGGAGAGAGAGACAGAGATCTTCCATCTGTTAGTTTGGCTAGAACTGGGCTTATCTGAAGCCAGGAGCCAGGAGCTTGTTCCGGGACTCTCACGTGGGTGCAGGGGCCCAAGAACTTGGGCTATCTTCTACTGAAAAGCATTATATTTACAGGTGTATAGTCCCTTGTTCTTTCATTGGGGAACCTGGTTGGTCAAGTAGTGAGACTATTTTAGTTCAGGAAATATTCAAGGGACATTGTGGGTCTTGTTGGTCATAAAGTCAACTTCAGATTGTATACACTCAGTGGATACTGACCTCGAGTTATAGATTAATTCTGTTAGTCATGAGCATAATACTCCTCAAAGCCCCCAAAAGAATGCAAGAGAGATTACTGGAGAACCAAGTGTCAGTATCGCTACACTCCTGCTAGTACTCAGGGGTTTATGTCTCCCCTGTTTTCTTTCAGAAATATGAATATTCCCCTGGACTTCTTTTTCCCTGGATAAGAGTGTATCTTAAGCAGGAAATTTTACAAATAGATTATAAAAATAAATTGATATGCATCAGATACCAAAGGCAAACTGCTACTACAACCCAGTTTGTTGCTATTCAGGCTTGGTTTAGATATTCCTCTTCAGGAAAGATAAATACCAGTTACCTAGTTTGTCTGGATTTGGGAGCTTTAAGAATATGCTGGCATTTCTGGTAACCATACAACAAATGGGCTGTTGACTCAAAAGAGCTGTTGACTCTGAGGAGTGAATGACTCGGAAAACTGACTTTAGTATGCCTTATATAAACACCATGTTTTTCAAACTCATGGTTTCTTTCCCCTTATTGGATGATATGGACAAGTGCTGGGTCAGCACCACAATTTGCTTGCTGTTGGGGAAGCCTTTCAAAGACCATAACTCTAAAAACAGCACTTCATATTTCGAGACATACTACAGGACAGTTATCATCAAAACAGTCTGGTACTGGCAAAAAAACAGGTGAACAGAGCAATGGAACAGAATAGAAACTCCAGAAATCAACTGCGCTGTGGCGCAGCAGGTTAACGCCCTGGCAGGAAGCACTGGCATCCCATATGGACACTGGTTTGAGACCCGGCTGCTCCACTTCCAGTCCAGCTCTCTGCTGTGGCCTAGAAAAGCAGTAGAAGATGGCCCAAGTCCTTGGGCCCCTGCACCCATGTGGGAGACCCAGAAGAAGCTCCTGGCTCCTGGCTTTGGATTGGCACAGCTCCGGCCGTTGCGGCCAATTAGAGAATGAACCAGTGGATGGAAGCCCTCTCTCTCCCTCTAAATTGCCTCTCCTTCTCTCTGAATAGCTCTGACTTTTGAATAAATAAATAAGTCTTTAAAAATCAATCCCTGGAGCAAGGAGAGTACCTTCAAGAAATGGTGCTGGGAAAACTGGATCTCCACGTGCAGAAGCATGAAGCAAGACTGCTACTTTAGACCTTAGACACAAAAGTCTACTCAAAATGGATGAACAGCCCAAATCCATGAGCTGATACCATCAAATTGCTAGAGAACATTGGGGTAACTCTGCAAGACACTGGCATAGACAAAGACTTATTTTCTGAGAAACACAGGACCCAGAAACACAGGCAATCAAAGCCGAAATTGACAAATGGCATTACATCAGGCTGAGAAACTTCGGCACTGCAAAAGAAACACTCAGCCAAGTGCGAGACAGAATGGGAGAAATTATTTGCAAACTATGCATCTAATAAAAGATTAATATCCAGAATCTATAAATAGCTCAAAAATCTCAACAACAACAAAACAACCCAGTTAAGAAATGGTCAGAGGACTTAAACAGGCATTTTCAAAAGAGGAAATCCAAATGACCAACAGACACATGAAAAAATGCTCAGGATCACTAGCCATCAGGGAAATCAAATCAAAACCACAATGAAGTTTCGCCTCACTCTGGTTAGAATGGCTTTCATACAGAAATCAACAAACAACAAATGCTGGCGAGGAGGTGGGGGAAAAGGGACACTAATCCACTGTTGGTGGGAATGCAAACTGGTAAAGCCACTATGGAAGTCACTATTTTAAGATACTTCAGAAACCTGAATATAGACCTACCATATGACCCAGCCATCCCACTCCTGGGAATTTACCCAAGGGAAATGAAAGCAGCATATGAAAGAGTTGTCTGTTCCCATGTTTATTGCAGTTCAATCAATGCAAATGTGTGGATTATGTACAACTTGGTATACTACAAACAAAGAAAGCCAAATCCTGTCATTTGCAACAAAATGGAAACAACTGGAAAACATTATACTTAGTGAAACAAGTTATTCCTAAAAGGATAAATACCATATATTCTCCCTGATCTGTGGTAACTAACAGAGTACCTAAAAGGTAATCTATAGAAGTGAAATTGACACTTTGAGTTGCAATGACTTTGAATAGCCCTTATCTCATCTGTTGAGGAACAGTTTTTTTCATATTATTTGTTGAACTCTTTACTTTGTATAGGGTTAATCTTATGAGTATAAAGTTAATTGAAAATAGATCTTAATAGAAAATAAGAATGGGAATAGGAAAGGGTGGAAGTAGAAGGGTGTTAGTGCGGGTAGGGTGGGAAGAATCACTGTTCTTAAATTTGTATTTATGAAATGCATGAAATTTGTATACCTTAAATAAAAGCTTTCTGGGGGGAAAACGGCAGTACAGGGAATTTGATAATGCACCAGGAGATATCACAGATCAGAAGAAGCAGTCGCACCAGGAATTTGAGCGGCTGCTAAGGCTGAACACAAAGTGAGACCCAAGATGGACAGCATATTCCTTTACCATGCCTCAGGGAACTTCACTGTCTATTTTGTCTTTATGGGAAGTATAGACACAACTGATTTGCTCAACTGCAAGGTGTTTCTTTCTACTGATACTGTCTTTTCAATGAAAGATTATGCTAACACAAACTTCTCCAGTTCTTTTGAACTCACTGTATGAGGAGACTTCAAAAAGTTCATGAAAAAAAATTGAATTAAAAGGTATTTGTTTTGGTGCAAAAAATTTTTGAAATTCGTGCATGGTTTTGCCATAGTACACATTTTCCAAGAACTTTTTGAACACATCCATATATAAACAAATGGACCTAATTATGATGTTGAGAAAAATATTTTGAAGTACTGAACAAAGCCAAATATGTTTGATGAATACAGTCAGAGATTTGGGGATGATAACTATGGTTAAACTACTTTTCCATTCAGTTACCAGCTGAGTAATATTATGCTAGTGGTATATTTTTATAATTTAAAACAAAAATGTATAAATTGTGGGGCAGGAGTTGTGGCATAGTGGGTTAAGCTACTGCTCAGGATACCAGTATTCCATATCAGCACGCTGATTGAGTCCCAGCTACTCTCCCTTCAATTCAGCTTCCTGCTAATGCATCCCGGGAGGCAGCAGATGATGGCTCAAATGCTTGAGCCACTCCCTGCCCTGTGGGAGACCCAGATGGAATTTTGGCCCCCTGGCCTCATCTTCACCTGACCCCTGCTGTGGTGTGCATTTGGGAAGTGAACCAGCAGACGAAAGACTTTCTCTTTCTCTCTCTGTCTCCCTCCCCCATCCCTCCCTCTGTGATTCCATCTTTTAAATAGATGAAAAATTTTTCAAAAGCATGAAAAAGAAAAGGAATCAACAAAAGGATAAATTATGAATGAATATTTGACTTTTTATTATCTTGTCCTTTTGATATTTGATATTCTCTTTTGTCTTTTTATCACAAGAAAACACTTAAAAAGAATCCTAGGTGCGTGTTATACAATGTACAAGTTTCGTGTATTGATATTAGGAGCACCTACTAGAATTCAGTGGCTTAGGTATAATGGAGTATTAACTATACAACGAGGATCCTATTTATGTATGCTATGGTCATCTATTTCCTGAACAAGAGGGAACCATATCTGGGAATTAAGGTGATAACAGCTAAACAAGGTTTGCACTGATCTGGAGATGACCTATCCTGGGAGTCTCATAAAGGACAACTTCCAGGCTTTTTCAGACAAGAGGTCTTCTAGAAATGGGATTACTGATAACTAGCATAGCTCTTTGAATAACATCAGTTCTTACTGCCTACACAGATCTTTCCAAAATATTTGAAACAGCACTTCCAAAATTGTTACCCTGCATGTTTTTATTTTTAGCAATCATATGTACATTTATTCTTTGTGTAATATACCTCCCTTGAACACTATGTTACCCAGTTTATCTGACAGTTATTATATTTTTAAGTTTTTGTTCATTTTTCCTTTTTACTAATTTTAAATCTCAAAAACAAAAGTTGTGAGGTAGTACTTCAACAAGTTCCCACGTACTCTTCAACCCATTAAGGTGAAAATCTAAAAACATTCCATTCCAGATAAACATTATCCAACTCTTCTTTTGTAGAGTTGGGAACCAAGTGTTTTGTGAACCCAATCATAATAGGAAGGTTAGCTTTTCTCATAGTTTACTGCTATCATTGCTGCTGATAATTTAGGGGCATCTCTGTTTTTTTTTTTTTCTCAGAAGAAAGCCAACATTGTCAACTTTGAGTTACAGAGTTCCTATTTGAAAAGAATAGCAACCAGTGCAGATAGAGTGCAGAACTCAAAATCTAGCCTCAGCCTTTTGTTCAGTATCTGCTATTTTATGTGCATGATCTGTACTCCCTAGCTACTACCATCTCTCAAGTTTTGTATTTCCAAGCACACTGGGAGTAGAATCAAATAATGCCAATATGCACCTATTCATCTATTCATTTATTTGGGGTTAATTAAATTTAAAGAGAGGGAGGAAGAGAGGGGTGTGGGAGAGAGAGGGAGAGAGAGAGTATAAAATGTTTTAAAATCTGTGTTGAATCTTTTATTTTCTACATTTCCATTGCCTGAAACTTTGAATGAGATTATAAAATCATTTCAAAGACACCAGCACTTGATAGATATGGTGCTGCTGGCTGTCTGGTCAACTGAGAAATAGATTGCCGTCTATGACGGAAGACTTGAGTTCCATAGTGAGCAAGCACTCTTCTTGGACCTCATTGCTTGAATTCAATTACCCGCTTTTGCCCATTTTACCTCCTAAATCTCAAACCTATTGCATTTGCTCCTTCTTTACTACCACTGACTGTCTTCAGACCTGGAACATCACTCTCCTGGCTGAAACCCTATATTTTGTGTCAATACCTAAATCTGCTGCCTCCACCCCTCCCCCATTGAGACTCTTCAACATTTCCCCATTACTGCTACAGTCAAAGCCAAACATTACTTTACATCTCAAAAGAATCACTACCATCTTTCTTTGCCCTCTTCTTTCCCTTTGTCTCTTGCTGCTTACTGCTTTAAACTTGCTACTACAATAGAAAGTCATTTGTAATTCTTACAAAACTGTGCTACCTCTTTTTTGTATGCCTTTGCTTTTGAATTCACCCCCAAATCAATATCAGTCTGCCTGTTCTTTGTCTAGCTAACGTCTTAGATTTTGACAGGCATCACAGACATTTCCCCCTCACAGAACACATTTCAAACCAGCCCTCTGCGTTTCTTTGTTGTGCATTTTTATGTTGTGCTTTTCATTTCTGTCTCTCCCTCTCTGATTGGGCTGTGAGTTCCTTGGAAACAAGGGTTGTGTTTTGTATGACCTGATATCTTCAGCCTCTAGGACAGAAATCCAGATGAAGCTGGCTCTCTCTACATGAATATTCAAATTTGTATTAGATCCTCTTTCCAGAACTGAGCCCAAGACAGAGTTTGGGATACACATACTTGATGGAGGGAGTCCCCTCTAGGGAAAATCTGCAAGGCTAGGAGAGAAGCAGTGCAGAAAAGTGGGAAAAGTTGAATAAGGAGCAAGTCTCAGGTACACCCTTGGCTTGGGGTGATCCTTAAGGAGCTCTTGAGTCAGATTGCCTCATGGAGTTGTCCCCATTGAGGCAGAATCACTGGTCTTTTCTACACCCACATTAATCAGTAGATAGTGGGCCATAGCAGTGGGAATGGAAACTTCCAAGTAGTGTGGCTTTTGTCAATTCAAGAGTAAATTTTTTAAAATTTTGCTTAAGGAATATAACTTAATGCATTTAATATTTACAGATTTGGGAACATGATGCTTCTTCCCCCCTTACCTCCCTCCCACCCATACTCTCACCTTTCTTCCTCCTCCCTCTTCCTTTCCTATTCTTATTTTTTTTTACCAAGATCAATTTTCAGTTAATTTTTATACTCATAAGATTAACCTCTCACTAAGTAAAGAGCTCACCAATTAGTTTGAAGAAAAAAAGAAGTAAAGAACAAAAACAAACAACAAAAACATTGTTCTTTGACAGTCAAGGCGAGGACTATTCAAAATCATCACATCTCAGTGTCAGATTCACTCCTGTAGATTACATTTTAAATACTCAGTTACAACAGATCAGAGAGAACATATGGTATTTGTGACTGGCTTATTTCACTAAGTATAATGGTTTCCAGTTGGATCCATTTTGTTGCAAATGACACAATTTCATTTATTTTACCACTGTGTAGTATTCTATAGTATATATGTACCATACTTTCTTTATCCACGCTTCAGTTGATGGACATCTGGGTTGATTCCATATCTCAGCTATTGTAAATTGAGCAGAAATGAACAGAGAGGTACAGATCATTCTTCAATATGCTGATTTCTTTTCCTTTGGATAAATGCCCAGGAATTGGATGGCTGGGTCATATGCTAGGTTTGTATTCAGCTTTCTGGGATATCTCCATCTGTCTTCCACAGTGGCTGCACTAGGTTACGTTCTCACCAACAGTGAATTAAGGTACCCTTCCACCCACATTCTTGCCAGCATTTCTTATTTGTTGTTTTCTGTATGTGAGCCATTCTAACCGGGATGAGGTGAAACCTAATTGTGGTTTTGATTTGCATTTCCCTGACGGCTAGTGACCATGAGCATTTTTTTCATGTCTCTATTGTGCATTTGAATTTCCTCTCTTGAAAAATGTAACTATGAACTGTTAGTCTTCAACACTCAAATTAAATGGAGAAGGAATACATCAGCTTAGCAAAGAGGACCATGGTGGAGCATCTTCTACATTATCATACATGTCTTAATTATTTTATCATTATTTCAATATCCCGCCCCAAGTACATACTTAAAACTAATATAATTTTTCTTTTAAAAGTCGAGTCTCACATTTTCATATTAGGATGCAAGATGTATAAGCCCCATGATTAGACAATTTTTAAGACTTCAACCTTCAAGCTCGTTACCATGGAAATATTCTGAGCTCTTACATATGTAGTACTAGTGACTTAATTAAAAATATTTTCTCTAATCTCATTTGAATATATTGACATTATCCAGTGTATGTAGTTTTTGTTCACAAAATGGTACAACAGCATGAGCTCCTTATAAAAGAAGTAGTTCTAATTCCTAACTCTACCACTGTCTTCAAATAAGCTCCTGGTACATTCTGGAGAGTAGCAAAAATTAATGAAAATATAATGCTTCCTCTTTCCACTTCCCAGTGTAATTTTATGCCTTCTTAAGCTATCATTGGATGTGAAGGAATATGTACTATGCAAGAGTATTGAATTGGAGTATTTTTGTGGAACCCTCCCATCAGAGAAAGACAGTACCAATGCTTCAAATTCAGAAAGGCTTTAAAGACAGTTTTTATTGTAAAAGAGAGAAAAATATATTAAAAGCTACTGGTCAACACAGTTACTGGAAGATAATTTTGAATAATAATATTAATATCAAAAGTTACCTGCTAACTTGCAACAATGATTATGGGCTTGAACTTAAGGAAAAACTGAATGTATCGGTTGCAGTTCTGGTAATCAAGGGTTAGGTTTTAAGTTAGCACATATCCTTTTAAGAGTTGAGATATCCAGCAAAGCAAGGTTAACACAAAGTTAAAAGTACTTTGTGGTTATATAAGAAAAATGTCTTCATTCATTGGGAGATGCACATAGAAGTATTTAGAGGTAAAATGTTGTAATGTCTCAAAATTATTTCCTGCTGCTTTAGGAAACAAATTGTGACTCACATATATACACAGTGAGACAGACAGCATGCTTGCAATGAGAGGAAACATCAACAAACGGGACAATCACTTGCCTTTTTTCATTAAATAGACCGCTTGATTCTAACTATTCTAACTCCATCTGTTTCATAGTGAAATGAACACAGAGTATCTCCACTGTCCAAGGCGCTTATTACTTTACTTCACCTCTGGTTTTCCCTTGGTTATGCGACTTTGCCATTTGAAATGCCTTTTCTTACTGACAGCTAAGTTCTGAATAACTCTACTCTTCAAGAATATATATGGTTCTTCCAACATTGTTCTCAGTAAGCATATTCTGAAAGTATGTATTAATAACTGTATCTATTCCCAACACAACTCTCCTTCAGTTCCCTTAATATATTTTGTCTCTATCTTTTTAGGACTTTCTACACTAAATCTTTTTTGCCTTTTCCTTCAAGCATCTTGCCTTATCTTATAAATGTGAGACTTTGACTAATCTCATCTTACTCTTTATACTACTACCTAGAAGGTGTTTTAAACATTTTAAAAATAATTTAATATGAAATACCATTTAAAAAAAGATTTACCTGAGAAGTAGAGTTACAGACAGAGAGAGGGGCTTACATCTGCTGGTTCACTCCCCAAATGCCAGCAACTGCTGGAGCTGAGCTGATCTGAAGCCAGGAACAGGAGCTTCTTCCCAGTCTCCCACATGGGTGTAGAGGTCCGAGCAGTTGGGCTGTCTTCCACTGCTTTCCCAGGTGCATTAGCTGGATCAGAAGTGGAGCAGCCAGGACCCAAACTGGTGCCCATATGGGATGCTGGCGCCAAAGGCAGATGCTTAACCTACCACACCACAGCACCAGCCCCTGTTTCAACCTTTTACAAAGACAGTGATAGCCTCTGTGACAGATAGCCTCAGTTATAATAATTTGATTCTAGAATTGTATTGTAATTCATATAGTGGTAAAGCATGATAATTCTATGCTTATCCCCCAAATTATAATTATTTAAAATAAAATCTCACTTAGGGTTCAATTCATGCAATGGAACAAATGTGCAAAACTGTGCCACTAAAAATCACATGCAGTTGTATAATGGACAACTCTATGGTGTTCTTTCATCTCATTTAATGTGGTATGCTAGCTCTATATCAGTCTTTAACAAGAATGGTAGCGATGATTGGACATTGGTGATATCCACTAAGCTTCTAGCATATTGTTAAGATAATAGCTTAATAGAGCCCTTTCATAAAAATCTTAGACATGAATTTGGTAATTGAAATTGACTAAATCAAAGAGTGTGTGAAATTGACGTGTTTAGTAAGAAATAGAAATTGTGATGATAGGAAGAATGAATTCTTAGACATAGCTGAGTGATAATCCCAACACTTAAAATTACTTGGCATGAAGTTTCTTCAGCTATATAGGTTGATCATGAATTCATTTGCTTATTCATACATTCATTCATTCATTTAGGAAGTAATGTGTTGCATTGGTTAGAAGACACAGTTCTAGGCACCAGTGCTAAAGAAATGAGTGAGAATACAGACCTCAAGGGGGTTACAATCTATTGGGAAAACAGAAAGCACACGGACAAGTGTTTACATAATATAACATCAAATAACAGTGCATCCTATGAAAAATGTTAAAGCGAAGTCTGGATCAAGTGAACAGGATGGGCAGGAAGTGTTTCATACAGGTCAGTCAGAAAAGGCCTTTCTGAGGAAATGAGATTGGGAGGGGAGGAGAGAGGATGCCCTGCATGCATAGTGAAAAAACCGTTCCGGGGAGGGGGAACAGCAAGGTCAAAAGCCACAGTGGGTGCTTCTGTGGGGTTAAATGAAAATCTTAAACTTACTAGTGCATAATGAAGTATTTATTAGGTGTTAGGTATTATTTTAAAATAACAAATGTAGATAATTCCATATTATTTTGAGTCTTCTTTGCTCTAAGATACACCTTTCTTTTCACATGGATCATTTTCACTTTCCTGAATTAGAGGCATACACACACGCACACTCGCACACTCACCCTGTTCTCAGAGCTTTTAGGTTACCCTCGTTTTAATTTGCAATGAGTTAAACTTTGCTTACAATACTCAGTTGTTACTGCTGCTAGAGATCCTCTTTCTTGGTCCTATTGTGCTTAACAGTTGCAGACTTTGAGCAAACTAATTATCTTGCTAACTGCTGGTCAGCTGCCCTCTCTAAGCAGGAAATCCACAACTTCTCTGTGATGATGATAATGTTGATTTTCCTACCCTCTGGGCACCTATTGTTTTGCATGCACATGCAGAGAGGAGTGATTAAAAAAAATGTCAAGATTCCATTTGGAAGGTGATGCTTCAAGGAAATTCAGGAAGCCCAATCACACCTCACCCTTACAATCCCCCATTTCCCACCATGTTTCCCCCTTTACACTCCCCCTGATGCTTCTGAAATGAGAACAAAGTGACTGTTTACCTTTGTCTGTGGTTGTGAAACCTCTGGCTGAGCTCACTTACTTTTCTTTCTTTCCATATTATTTGACTGTAAAATGCTTATTCTTGATATCTTCAGACTGGGTCAAATCAGAGAGAAAAACCACACAGTAATTTGAACATATAAAGTTTATTTGAAAATATTAAATGTAACAGGAGATCAGAGCAGTGAAGGGATTACCTAGCATGAAAGAACGATGCGTTGGTCTTCTTGGGCTGCTGTAACAAAATACCATAGATAGTGTGAGGAGTCAGATGGCTCAATAGATAGGAATTCCCAATGGGATTTGGGGTGTGAAATATTTGCAAGAACAAACGGGCTGCCCTCCTTCTTGGAATCTCCACATTTACCAAGAGAATAGCAAGGGAACTCCTCCTGAGCTCACAGCTTATTGTGAAAAAAAGTTAGCTACCCCACCCTTAGCAGGCCAGACTGGATGGAGAATTATAAATGAAGTCTTTTGCTGGTTTTTGTCCCTGCCTGGTAACTGAAGGTCACTCTGGTTGTCAAGTATTTTTTTTTACTTCGAGAAATTGTACTTACAAAGCCCATTGCCACCAGGCCCTTTGGGTTTATTTCTCTCTTGGAAGTCCCCTCCATGCCCCTCTGGTCGGAGGTCCTTGATTCTAAATCCCTTTGGCATCCACTTGGAACAATAATTTCTCTGCCACTGTTTTCCCCTAACAGTGGGATGGCTTACACAGTTGGTATTTATTTCTTACACTTCTTGTATCTGGGAAGTCCAAGACCAAGGTGCCAGTCCATTCAGTTTCTGGTAAGGGCTCTCTTCTTGGCTTACACATAGCTACCTCCTTGTTGTGTGCTCACAGAACCTCTTTGTGAGTATGGGGGGGGGGGGAGAAAGCTAGCTCTCTGGTTTCTCTTATAAGGACATTAGCGCCAGTAGGAGAGCCCCATCTCTCATTACTTCATCCATTCCTGACTACCTACCAAAGACTCCATCTTCAAAAACCATCACACTGGAGGGGGTGACACAAATATTCTGTCCGTGACAAGGACAACCATAAAGAGTAAACGATTGGCTGCAGTTTCCCGCATGGTGGAGCTGCGTAACCAAGACAAAGTTCCCATCCTTCCCTCCTCATACCACAGAGATCTAAAGCTTATTGCGTGGCCCAGCCATGGCTGCCTGAATGGCAGAGTTGCTGTAGTGGCGGATCCTGTTTTCAATCTGCCCTCTGGAGGTTCACAGGGACCTACCCTCGTAGTTACCTGGGCAAGCTTTCCTTGGGAAGGTGTCTCACCAAGGGCGCCACTCAAAAGCCATGCCTCTGACCTCCACGCACTGCAGGAGCCAGGTGCGAGAGAAGCCTCGCCCCTGCAAACATCTGCCAAGCAAGCACACCATGAAGCAAACCCTTTCCTCCGGAAATGTCCACCACCCTCTACTCACACAGCTTCGGGGCCGACTAGCAAAGGAACAACACTTCCAAGACACAAATTTAAGGCAAAAATGTATATTGAGAGGCAGTAAATCAATAACCAGCACCCTGATACAGACCAAGAATAAATACCAGCTGAAGCAGGCGCAATGAGGAATACATTGTTATCAGGGTAAATAAACTACTTTTCAATGTCACTCTCAGTTTTAGTCATGGCTGCATCCTCTGTGCCTAGAGTAGGAATTTGATTCCAATATCGATGCACAGCAAATATTTGTTGAGTGAATAAATGAATGAACTGATGGCTTAACTTGTTCCCTAATGTTTCTCTCTTTCTTTTTTATTATAGCTGATGGATGCACTGATTGGTCTGTTGATATCAAGAAATACCAGGTTTTGGTGGGAGAGCCTGTTCGAATCAAATGTGCGCTCTTCTATGGTTATATCAGAGCAAATTACTCCCTTGCCCAAAGTGCTGGACTCAGTTTGATGTGGTACAAGAGCTCTGGTCCTGGAGACTTTGAAGAGCCAATAGCTTTTGATGGAAGTAGAATGAGCAAAGAAGAAGATTCCATTTGGTTCCGACCAACATTGCTGCAGGACAGCGGCCTCTACGCCTGTGTCATCAGGTATCCTTTCAATTTTCTTACTGCTTGATCAGTGAAACCACATACTACTTTCTCATACTTGAGCTTTGCGGCCATGTATTTCACCGAAAGGTATTGTCTCTGTGTATGCTCCTGCTTTCTAAGATCGCAAATCTAAAATCATAAAAAGATGAGATTGGAATTTATATTGAGACATTATTTCTAGCTTACAGAGAAAAGAGATACCATCTGGGTATCTACTTATGTTGCCAGAAATTACTAAAGACTACGAAATAAAATTTATAGAGGAGGTGAAATGTTGCAAATAAAATGTAAGCAAAGACTTGCAGAAGGAATGCATAGTTTATTGCTAAATGAATTGTAACATTTTGTTATTGCCCTTCACAGAGAGACAGAGCCCAGATACTTCTGGCTCACACACATCTGCAAAGATGATTTAGGTAGTGTGTATGTGCACAGGAAGAGGAGGGCAGCATTTCCATGTTAGGGAATACAAAGTCATTTTCCAGATCATTTTGTTAACTAAAATTTCTGGGTCAGTACAAAAATTTTCCTGTCTTTCAGGGCCAATACCAAAATTAATAACAAAGTCTCTGCCATTATCCCCAGGGAAACTCATCACACATATACAGCATCTTGGTCAGCTTGCTGCAGAGACGTATCTAGTTTGTGTAATGATAATACATTGAAAGGGTATCCATGTAACACATTAGCAGTTAAAATCTCAGTTTAAGTGTTTAGCCCTTCATGGACTGTGAATCACACCTTGCATGAAGGACTGTGGATGTCGTTAGACTATTAGAACATTAACAAAGCTAGGCATAGGCATATAAAGTATATTTGGCATCCTGTGTTTTAGTTTATTCTGAGAAATAAAATTTAAAGCAATTGTTTCTTGACTTGCAGAAGGTCTCAGAATCATATAGTGTTTATTTCAAAGAAAACTTTAACTTCTACTTTTTAAATTTTGATCAGCACCTGTCACTCCCCTGTGATAAGGATCATGCCTCTCCCACTATTACCATAACAATTGCTTTAATGCTAACCAGTGTCTACAGGTGTGCTAGAACATCAAAGTACGTCAAGGTCACATAAGAGTCAAACAGAAATGTATCTTCCTTACATTGAGGACATATATTATAACTTAGAGTTAATGTTGAAAAATATAAATGAATTGGCAACTGTTGTTCTTTCTCATGGAGTCAACCAATGTTTTTGTATTCAAATATAACTCTTAGCCACCATATAAATTTTTAGGGGCATTTATAAATAATTGTCATATAGTACAGTTAAAGGATGTTGTTTGTACCAGCTATTCTCACTGGACTCAATAGTAAATTCATTTTAATTTTATATCTTTTGAATTTCTTTAAACAGTTACTTCTGATTGTTCATGCATGTGTAGAGGTGATTCTTGGATGTAAGCAGTGTGTGTCCTCATTTATGTGAGATTAGAATTGAGTTAAATGTCTATAGTCTAACACTTGATTTCATTACTTACTGTTGATGGGAAAATATTGATGTTTTCACATTAGTAATCAAAACTTTGAAAGCACTGAGTTTACATGATTTTGATGTGTTTAAATATACTCTGTGATCCAGTACTCTGAGAAACGACATTAAAATGCCCCCATATTTATAGTTGCAGTAATGAATGGAAGGTTGAAAAGTTTCCAAAACAATGGTATTTACCATATGTTCCTATGTCTACATTGTAATGGAAAACGAACCATAAAGGTAAACAACTTAGAGGTTAATGTGTGCCAAGTGGCATTCTAGGAAAAGTGATAAACAGCGGAAGAGATACTATTCTATTGAAATTCAAACATGCCAGCTGATGTGAAGCTTGTGTTGCTATTCCTTCCTTTCACAATTTGGAAAGGGGTACTCAAAATCTTCATAAACAACACTTGAATTAGCATGACTTGGTGTTGATATGAGAAAGCCCAAGGGTTGGTAGTTGAGCAACTGACATTTTGGCACATTGTTAGCTATCAGGCCACAAAACTGTCACTGTTAGTTTTTAAATAATCCATTTTCAAAGAATTTTAAAAACTTGACAATATTCACTCCTGTTCAAAGATTCTAGTCTTTCTGTTAAGTGTTCTGGGTATTAATATCAAGGTAATGGTTTTACAAACCATCTATTTACAATTAATTTTATACCTTAAACTGTGTAATTAAATGGCATAAATAATGGAAACACCTAAAATTATTATCATTATAATGAGCAAGAGATTTTCTAACCCCTTCCATTAATATCTATTTTGTACAGAGTAATACCATATAAATTTTTTTTAAAAAATCTGTTTATTTGAAAGGCAGAGTTAGAGAGAGAAAGAGAGAGAAAGACAAGGAGACACAGAGAGATCTTCCATGAGCTAGTTCCTCAAATGGCTATAATGGCCAAGGCTGGAACAAGTGGGAGCCAGGAGCCAGGAGCCAGGAGCCTCTTCTAAGTCTCCCAAGTGGGTACAGGAGCCCAAGGAATTGAGCCATCTTCTGCTGCTTTCTCAGGTGCATTGGCAGGGAGCTGGATTGCATATGAAGCAGCTGGGATGTGAACTGGCACCCGTATGGGTTGCCTGAAACTTGAGGCCATGGCTTAACCTGCTGTGCCATAGCGCTGGCCCTACCATATATTTCTTTAGTACATAGTACTTGGCTTTTTGCTTAGTTCTCTCCTTGAATTTTTATTTTGTTGGTATTTTTGAATGAAAAGTTGAATGAAGGAGAGTTTTTAAAATTTTTGTTGCTTTTGTTTTATTGCCACTATCTGAACAAGTTTATTTTACTTAAAAATAAAATAAAACTTGCCTGTACTCTCAAATTCCAGCTTTCTATTTCCCCTTCCCAGAGTCACTACCTCTTAGAAGTCTCATATGCAGAGCTAGCTCATGGGTTTGCAAATATCTCAGTGCCCTGAAGGGAGGCATGCTACGTTGTTTGCCACCCTATTTTTTATTAAAATTTTATTTTTGAGATAATTACAGATTAATATTCAATTGCAGGAAATAATATAAATACAACCCCTGTACCCTTTGCCTGGCTTCACTCAATGGTAGCATTTTTCAAAAACCATAGTTTTTCTTTTTTTTCATATTTTATAGTTTGTTTCTTTTTTTAACTTTTATTTAATAAATATAAATTTCCAAAGTACAGCTTTTGGATTATAGCGGCTTTTCCCCCCATAACCTCCCTCCCACCTGCAGCCATCCCATCTCCCGCTCCCTCTCCCATCCCATTCACATCAAGATTCATTTTCAATTATCTTTATATACAGAAGATCAATTTAGTATATATTAAGTAAAGATTTCAACAGTGTGCACCCACACAGAAACACAGAGTATAAAGTACTGTTTGAGTACTAGTTATACCATTAATTCACATTGTACAACACATTAAGGACAGAGATCCTACATGGGGAGCAGGTGCACAGTGACTCCTGTTGTTGATTTAACAATTAACACTCTTATTTATGACGTCAGTAATCACCCTAGGCTCTTGTCATGAGCTGCCAAGGCTATGGAAGCCCCCTGAGTTCACCGACTCTGATCATATTTAGACAAGGCCATGGTCAAAGTGGAAGTTCTTTCCTCCCTTCAGAGAAAGGTACCTCCTTCCTTGATGGCCCGCAAAAACCATAGTTTTTCAAAACCCACCATTTTTCAAAAACCAAAATCATTATGCTGACATTGATACAGTCAAGATACAGAACAGTGTCCTTACTTCAAGGGTCCTTCCTGTTGTCCCTTTATAGCTTCATCCATCTGTACTCAACCCTAATCCCAAATCTTAGAAACAATTAATCTGCTCTTTATAATTTTGTCAATTCAAAAATGCAATTGGATTTTTCACACAGCGTAGTTTGAAGTTAGTACATGTGTTGATAGTTTATGCCTTTTAATTGCTGAGTAGTATTCCAGGATATAGATCGGCTACTTCATTTATTTGCTCATTGAAGGGTTTATTTCCAGTTTTCTGCTACTGCACTAAGTTTTTTTGTGAACTATTTTCAGATATGTGGGTGAACTATGTTTCATTTTCCTGGAGTAAATGCTCAAGAGTTTATGTGTGTTTATAATTGTATTTTCCATTTGACATTCCGAACAGCAACATATGAGATTTTTAGTTTCTCCACATCCTTGCAATATTCGATATTGTCATTAGTTTTAATTTAATCATTCTGCTAGGTAGATTATGATATCTCATTGTGATATTAATTTGCATTTTCCCAATGCCTAATGATGACTAATGTATTTTCATGTCTTCATTTGCCATCTTTATCCTCTTCAGTAAAATGTCTGTTCATATTTTTGCACATCTTATAATGGAATATCTTGTGTTCTCTTACTTGAGTCATTTTAAAAATTCAATTTATTTGAAAGTCAGAAGAACAGAGAGGAGACGGACAGAGAGAGAAAAGGCAAGAGAGAGAGCAAGCTTGTGCACATGTGTATACAACAGAGATCTTGCATTTGATTGTTCACTCCCCACATGCCTACAAAAGCTAGGGCTAGGTCAAGCCACAGCCAGGAGCCAGGAACTCCATCTGAATCTCCTATGTGAGTAGCAGGAACCCAAGTACTTGAGCCGTTATCCACTGCCTGTCAGGTGCATTAGCAGGTGGCTGGATTGGAAATGCTAAGTAGCAGGGATTGGAACCAGGCACTCTGATATGGCAAGCAGCCATCCTAAGCAGCAGATTAACCCACTGAACCTTAGCACAACCCCTGAATTTTGAGAACTAATTGTGTATTCTAGATACAAGTCCTTTTTCAGATATGTGGTTTGCAAATATCTATTGCCACACTATAGTTTATGTTCCCATCCTAATTTAAAGGTTCTTTTGCTGAACCAAAGCTTTTAGCTTCGATGAGGTTCAGGTTATGAATTTTTCCTCTGTAAATCATGCTTTTGGTGTGAAGTGTAAAAACCCTGCCTAGTTCTAGCTCCTGAATTTCTTTTCTTTTTTGTTTTTAATTAAAAAAAATACCATAAGTTTGGTTTACACTTTACATTTACATCTGTGAACCACTTTGAGTTAGTATTTGTATAAGGTGTGAGGTTTATTTAAGTTTAGTTCTTTTGAGTAGATATCTACTCCAACCTTAGTTGAAAAGATTTCACTTCTGCCATTGAATTGTTCTTGCATCTTTATTCAAGATCCATCGGACATACTTGTGAGGGTTGATTCCTGCGTTCCCTATTTTGTATCTTTGAGGTGTGTGCCTGTCTCTCTGTTAATACCACACTGTCTTGATGTGTGTAGCTGTGTGATAGGACTAAATATCAAGCACATGTAGAGTGTGTCATCCTACTTTATCCTCCTTTTTCAAGATTGTTTTGGTTATCATAGGTTCTATTATTTGCAATGTAAATTTTAGCATAACCGTGTCTATGTCTACCAAAGCATCTTACTTGGATTTTAGAGAAATTAGATTAGTAGATTCATAGATAAATTTCAGAAAAATTGATATCTTTACTCTGTGTCTCTCGGTCTATGAACATAATATGTTTCTTCATTTCTGATTTTTTTAATTTCGTTTCTTTCATTGGATTTTGTAATTTTCAACATACAAGCCCTATACACATTTTTTATATTTATGCCTAAGTTTTTTTATTTCTTTGGAGTGTTTGTTTATGATACTGTCTTTTTAAATTTCTGTTTCTGCATTTTTATTCTATAGAAACATGATTGATTTTTATATTTTAACAATTTTTAAAAACATTTTTAAAGGGCACTTGTATAATAAGTTCTATCTAGTATTAGTATGTAGCACCTTTGAACAGATCTTTTTTAAAGATTTATTTATTTGACAGGTAGAGTTACAGAGAGTGAGAGAGAGACAGAGAGAAAGGTCTTCCTTCCATTGGTTCACCCCCAAAATGGCTGCTACGGCTGGCACCGCGCTGATCCGAAGCCAGGAGCCAGGTGCTTCCTCATGGTCTCCCATGTGGGTGCAGGGCCCAAGCACTTGGGCCATCCTCCACTGCACTCCCGGGCCACAGCAGAGAGCTGGACTGGAAGAGGAGAAACCGGGACTAAAACCCGGCACCCATATGGGATGCCGGCGCCACAGGCAGAGGATTAGCCAAGCAAGCCACAGCACCGGGCCCTGGACAGGTCTTAATTTTCTCTTTAGAGACCAAGAAAATCTTCTATAGAGACCAATGTACTCCTGAAAATATATATATATATATACACATATACATATTTTATAAATATATATATATAAAGATTTATGTTATTTATCTGAAAGGCAGAATTCCAGAGAGAAAGGAAGGGACAGAGAGAGAGAGAAAGAGAGCGTGAGCTTCTATCCACTAATTCCCTCCCTAAATGGTTACAACTGCCAGGGCTGGGCCAGACTGAAGCCAGGAGCCAGGAACCTCTTCTTGGTCTCCCACATGGGTGCAGGACCCCAAACACTTACGCTATCTTCTGTCGCTTTCCCCATTGCATTTGTAGGGAGCTGGATCAAAAGTGAGACAGCTGGGACTTGAACTCGTGTCCATAGGGGATACCGGTGTCACAGGCATAGGCCTTATCTACTATACCACAATGCCAGCACTTAAAAGTATATATCAAGGATCTATAACAGTATTTAGTGACATTCATCTATACATTCAGTCATTTAACAAATATCTAATGGTAAGTCATATGCTCATGATAAGATTACAAAGATTCAAACCGTGAAGTATATTTCCATCAAAGAAAGTAAGAGGGCAACAATTGTTCTAGATACTATGGTAATGGTTTAGATTATAATGGGGCTCCACCAAGATGGAGTAGCCTCATTCCTTCAAGGTCCTCTCCCTTACAGCCAAAAAGCCTGGATGCGATAGGTAAACAAGAATATGAAATTTATGCAATGTTGAAAAAAAAAAAACTGTTTAGAAACAATGGAGCTGGCACTATGGCATAGCAGGTAAAGCCTCCACCTGCAGTGCCGGAATCCCATATGGATGCCAGTTCAAGTCCCAGCTGCTCCTCTTCCGATCCAGCTCTCTGCTATGGCCTGGGAAAGCAGTAGAAGATGGCCCAAGTCCTTCGGCCCCAAAACCCACATGGGAGACACGGAAGAGGCCCCTGGCTCCTGGCTTTGGATCAGCACAGCTCCAGCTGTTGCGGCCAATTGCAGAGTGAACCAGCAGATGGGAGACCTCTCTCTCTCTCTCTATGCTTCTCCTTCTCTCTCTGTGTAACTCTGACTTTCAAATAAATAAATAAATCTTTTAAAAAAAGAAAGAAACCTCAGGACTTGAGGAATTATCTGCTGGTCTTGCCTATCATTACTTACTGCTGCAATCAACCATGACACAGGAGCTGGCTGAGCTGTTTCTCTCCCCATGGATTCTCAGGCCCCATCTCTCTACCTGGTCTTTCCATCAGCCTTTTCAGCAGGATAGTCAGACATGTTACATGGCAACTCATAGTGAATACCCACTGATTAAATAATTACTTGCATCCTACTTGCTACTGCCCCATCAGCCAACTCTAGAGTTAATCTGGGGGTAGAATTTATAAGGGCTTGAGTACTGTGAGGTGTAGCTCATTAGTGGGACACTCAAAGTAAGAGTCTGTCCTTGGCCTCTTATAATTTACATCCTTACACTTACAAAGTATATCCACCCAATTCCTTAGAATTCCAGTCTTTCCTTATTATGGCCTCAGGATCAGCTTAGAAGTCCTTTAGCTAATTATATAAGACAGTTCAGGGTATGAATGAGGTTCATCATGTTTGATTCCAGAATTACAACCATTCAAGAATGGTTCCTATTGGTCCAGATCTCTGTGAACTAAAAAAGTATGTTGTTTCGCTGTCACACACCCAAAATAGAGTGGTGACACAAGGATAGTGTACCTAAGGTAAATAGCTCCATTTGGAATGTGGGGTAGGGATAGGAGACACAGAGCAGCCCTTGGCTCATAGCTATTCCAAAATCCACTTGGGCACATGTCACCTGTTTCTTGATTAGGGCCCAGTTCTGCTTACTAGAAGTGATTTTCTTTGGCTCTTGAGTCCCTCCTTTTCCTTTGTATAAGATGTTAAGGATTCAGGGTCTTTTAAATTTAAACTTTATCTGTCACTTTCAGTATAAAATAATTCCTTAAAAAACTGTAAGATTTCTATTTGTTAGATTGCAGTCTACTCCATTGGTAGAAATGATGCCCACAAATGTCTTCAATACAGATACTTTTCTACTTGGGTATTCAAATCAGAGTGTTGAAAGACAATGCACCAAGGATTCCTAGACACTTTTGCATGACTGGTCTTAGGGTATGACTCATAGACCTTCTTAACTACTCTCTGTAAAAATAACAAATGCAGCTGGCGCCACGGCTCAATAGGCTAGTCCTCCGTCTTGCAGTGTCGGCACCCCGGGTTCTAGTCCCGGTCAGGGCGCCAGATTCTGTCCCAGTTGCCCCTCTTCCAGGCCAGCTCTCTGCTGTGGGCCAAGAGTACAGTGGAGGATGGCCCAAGTGCTTGGGCCCTGCACCCCATGGGAGACCAGGAGAAGCACCTGGCTCCTGGCTTCGGATCAGCGCAGTGTGCCAGCAGCAGCGAGCCGTCCACAGCAGCCATGGGAGGGTGAACCAACAGAAAAAAAGGAAGACCTTTCTCTGCCTCTCTCTCTCACTGTCCACTCTGCCTGTCAAAAAAAAAAAAAAAAATAATAACAAATGCATTATTCCTCAAACGATTTACCACTGGCATTTTTCCCCTTAAAAATCAATGTAAGGTATTTGTCAATGACATGACACTCAGTACATATTTATTGAGAAAAATAATGAGTGATTGGTGTTAGTGTTCCTAAAATACCCTGTGGAAAAGACTGTTGTAGAAAAAGTTATTCAATTTTCCATTTCCTATTGTTTTCCATGGAGAAATAAAAGGATCCTATTTCTCATGACATCTCCTATCTGAAACTAACACAAGTGCTGAACTGTTTGTTTTATATCAGGCATTTTGGTATTCCAAAGGCAATTTTCTATCTTTTGACAGAATATACCTTCACTGTCACCAAGTAGAAGTAGAAAGCAGCAAAATGTGAGGTGTAATGGACTCACAGCAAGTTAACTGTTATAACTGTAGGAATAAACAAATTAAGTAATTTATTTTAATCTGTTGGATAAGATGGATTTTTTTGTATTTATTACTGCTTTATGTTATTTAAAATCAAAACATATTTGGATCAAAGGATCTATATCAGCACCAGTTTTAAAGTATGAAACATTTACATCCCAAGAAATCACTAATTTGTTGAGACCAAACAGAATGTATATGCATGTTTTATATTACAGCCATAAATTTTAATGACCACATGCATATATGTTTCAAGGACCTAGTGTGTTTTGCAATCTTGATTTCCTGATTGTTAAATTACCTCTCTTAATTGAAACTGGGGAGTATGAGAATATCACCTGTAATTTATAGGTTGTAAAAATGCAATTAAACCTACATAAGCTAATCCTTTTAAAAAATCTATATACAAGTCAGAGTCTTTAAAATACAAGCTAAATATGAATATAGAGTTGCTCATGGATGATTTGCAGTTCTGTACATTTAGGCACTCTTTTCATACTTTTTTTTTTTCAGTAAAAATATCTTTCTTGCCATAATGGGCTTCAATGAGATTTTCCAGTTGCCTAATTCTGATAATGCCCAGAGATGTTGCTGAAGTGATAGGTCAACATAGAACATACTAAATTTAACCTTCTTTCCATGTCTGAGACATGAAAGCATTTCCCAAAGAATTGAACTGTTTTTGATAAGAGCAAACATTAGCCATATTACTATCATTCTGAGAGCTTTCTTTTCAAAATGAACAAACACCAAGAGCTATGTGAATAGTTTATTTGATTTGCTGCTTTTTTTACCATTCCTCAAAATACCTGTCTTCAAACTAACAGCCTAATGCTTTTTCAATTTCCCAAGAAGAAATAATTTCTTCTGGAGTAATGATGGGGTAGTTTCTTACATCACCAGGTAAAGAAATGCTTTGTCCAATGTTTCCAAGTCCTTTGAGAAAGAAAGCTTTGCTAACTCTTTTTTTTTTTTTTTTTTTTTTTTTTTTTTTTTTTTTTTACAGGCAGAGTAGACAGTGAGAGAGAGAGACAGAGAGAAAGGTCTTCCTTTTGCCATTGGTTCACCCTCCAATGGCTGCCACGGCTGGTGCGCTGCAGCCGGCGCACCGTGCTGATCCGAAGGCAGGAGCCAGGTGCTTCTCCTGGTCTCCCATGGGGTGCAGGGCCCAAGTACTTGGGCCATCCTCCACTGCCTTCCTGGGCCACAGCAGTTGATAACTGTTGAAGTAAATGGTGTCATGTTCATGGCAGGCAGAGACATATGAATTTTCTCTAGAAAGTTTCAAATTAATATGGCTACTGAATAAAGGACACATTTGCAAAATAATTAGGTACATAAAGTTTAATTGAAATTTTTATGTATTCTTTCTTTTTTCTATTTTATGATTAAATAAATCATGGAGGGCCATTTTCATTCATAGATATAACAGATATATCTGTCATATTCTACAAAAATTACTGTAAATCAGTGATATGACATAAGTGGCAACTATAATGAAGAAATTTCAAAATTACAAACAATTATATGCCAGGCATATAGATCACTTGCAATGCAGCAAGATTTTTGGATGGCTTTCATTTTGTACTGTGATTATTTTTTTTTCTGTATTTATATAAACTATCCCCCAAAACATGGTAACTGCTAATATTGACAGAGGAGGTAAATAGAAAGTGAATATGCCTAGTAAGGTAATTGTTACTGATCAGCAAACTTTGGAAATAGTGAAAAAGTTGAATGAGAAGGTAAGATTATCAAAGACCTTCCAAGCCTAATTTTTCATGTGGTTACCAAGTAAACAAAGTATGAATAATCACAATGAATGTTCACAAGAAAATAAAGGAGCTGATTGTTCCTAGAAGTGCTTATGAAGGACTTGTTATTTGAGCAGTACTTTGAAGACATGGTTAGAGAAAGCTTTCTGTGTTACAAAAGTTTCATAAAAACTGGTACAAGAGATATTACATAATGATCTAACATAGGGTTCATAAAAATCTTAGAGTATACAGGCCATCTAGTCTCTGTGGCAACTACTCCACTCTGCTGTTTTAGCGTATTATAATTGAAATAGCATTTGGCTTCCCAAACTCAGGTACATGTTTGAATCTTGAAGTCTTATGCTTATGGTTAATGGATTAATATTTGATAGATTAGGGTGGAGGCTTGATTCCATTATGGACCAAGGTGGGGCTTTGGAGGTGATTGAATTAAGTTTGGTTGCAAGGGTGGAGCTCCATGATCAAATTCGGATGGCCTAAGCCGGCGTCGCAGCTCACTAGGCTAATCCTCCACCTTGCGGCGCCAGCACACCGGGTTCTAGTCCCGGTCGGGGTGCCGGATTCTGTCCCGGTTGCCCCTCTTGCAGGCCAGCTCTCTGCTGTGGCCCAGGAGTGCAGTGGAGGATGGCCCAAGTGCTTGGGCCCTGCACCCCATGGGAGACCAGGAGAAGCACCTGGCTCCTGCCTTCGGATCAGCGCAACGCGCCGGCTGCGACGGCCATTGGAGGGTGAACCAACGGGAAAGGAAGACCTTTCTCTCTATCTCTCTCTCTCTCACTGTCCACTCTGCCTGTCAAAAAAATAAAAAAAAATTAAAAAAAAAATTCGGCTGGCTTTATAAGGAAACACCACTGAGAGGGTAGAGGAAGGGGAGATTCCCTGTCTGCTTCCTGGCTTGCCATGTGATCATCCCTTTGACGTCCTCTGGCCTTACCAGATGCCTGAACCAGTGGAGCTACCTGATCTGGGAATTTTAACCTTTAAACTTTAAGCTAAAATAAATGATTTTCCTTTCAAAGAAGCTCCTCTCAGGTATTTTAGTTAAAGTAACCAAAAGATGACTAGCACATAGTGAGACAACATTTATACACAATATGTGAATGAATGGACATGACTATGTTCCAATCAAACTTTATTTACAATAAACAGGTGGTGAGATGGAGTTGGGCTGTGGGCCATGGTTTGCTAACCGCTGGACTAGAAAATGCCTTACGAATTGCAAATAGGAAAGACAACAGGAGCAACTGTTGTTGTTTTTAATACAGAAAAGTCAGCAGTCTATTCCTAATAGTGTGAATAAAACAGTTTTGGTGGAAATAGGTTTTTGTATATGTTAGAATGATAACTACAAAAATGGTTTTACAAAGATGCTGACTTAAATGGCAGGCAGATGTCAAGCAAGGAATGGAAATCTGCAAGTAGTTTTTCTGGGAATATCTTGCAGCAATTCTAAGAATTTTCAGAGAAATTGGAACATGGAGAATAAGCCAGGAGTTTTTGTACGAATTGAGGCATGAGGCGATGGAGACAAGGTTAGAACATTATGGGTAGGAAGGGCAAAGGAAGGAAACAGATTCATGATCATTTTTTTGAAGGAGAAATCCATCAGAGATGATATTCCATTGGATATATTTTGAGCTTGACTGGATGTTGCTATGGGAAACAAGAAGACAGCAAGAGGCACATTTTTTAAAAAAGATTTATTTATTTATTTTAAAGGTAGAGTTACAGAGACAGAGGCAGAGGGAGAAAGAGAAGTCTTCCGTCCGCTGGTTCACTTCCCAAATGGCTACAGTGGCCAGAGTTTAGCTAATCTGAACCCAGGAGCCTCAAGCTTCCAGGTCTCCCACATGGGTGCAGGGGCCCAAGCACTTGGGCCATCTTCTACAGCTTTCCCAGGCCATTGCAGAGAGCTGGATCCACAGTGGAGCAGCTGAGACTTGGACCGGCACGCATATGGGATGCCGGCACTGCAGGTGGTGGCTTTACCCAGGATGCCACAGCGCCGGCCCCAAGAGGCACATTTAAAAAAATATTTCCTACTTTTATTTGACAATAGCAAACTGAATATAAAAAGCAAGATGGAAGACAAATAGGCCTGGATATATAAGTCTCTCTTCTTCTCCAAGTATCCGCCACTCCTAGACCCCCGCAGGAACCACCCTCTATGAAGCACGTCTTAATGCTTTTCAAAAAAGCCTAAATTTTTTCACCAAAAAACTCAAGGTTTTAACAAATAAAATTTCCTAGGCTACAAGCCATTATTCTGGGCGACACTTAGAGTGCCCTCATCAGTGCTCTCCCATACAGCATTTGAATATATAAAGGAACGGCTGTTGTGTCCTTGCTTGGTTCTTTGTTGGTCTCCTTGTTAGTCTTTCCCTTGGCCCTATAACTTCTTAAGGACAGAGATGTGATTTTGCCTCATTTCATCTCTGATTACACATATATGATTATTGAGATCTGAACAGCCAAAAATATTTTGGTCCACTGTCACAGTTTGAGGACAGGCTATTTATTGTATATAACAATCGTCTTAGAATAATAGTAGCTTTTAAACAAGAGAGAAGTGTGTTTCTCTAGAAAACGTCAAAATGAAAGCATTTCTGAACTGATACGTTGGCTACCTAATTGTCTAGGTCTGACATGTCTTCTCTGTTTCCCACTCTGTTCTATCTAGCTTATGATCTTCACCTTGATTTTCCAAGAGGAAACCCTACTTACCATATCCATAATTTTGTAAGCAGCAAGGTATAGAATGAAAGGGACAAAGAACAAGATCCTTCCCACTTATAAGTGCCAGAAATTCCTTGCATCACTGCTACTTACATATGGTGGACCAGGGCTTATTCCCATAATTACACCAAGCTGTAGGGGTGGCTTGGATATGTACTTCTTCTTTTTCTTCTGCTGCTTCTTATTTACCTATTTGATGATAAAATGCTGCTATCATTAAGGAGCTTAACTTGATTTCCCTAAAATAAAAGCACAAGGCAGGCATCCTTGTGCATGTGAGCTATTGAGGGGAGGCTCACGATAGAAACCTGAAGGGAAAGATAGCAGGTGAAGATGTGTTTTCAAAACTCTAGCCTCTGCCTGATTCCACAGGGAGCACTAGACTAGCATACGTTACATTACGGAATTTATCCTCCCTTGAAGCAAGGGGTCTGGCCCTGGACTTCTCAGGCCTCTCTATCCAGGTGCTTTTTGTCATGTTAAAGAAATTCTGGATAGGATGGCAAATGCACTTGTTACAGGGATGAAGAAGGGGAACAAATATTTAGGGAAAATTAGTAGTCACTTTGCTAACATCCCAGAAGTATCTTTCCATATATACTGAGATGACTCAATATCCTATTTTTGTTTTATAACTTGTAAGCATTCTGTCAGTATTTGTTGAGTGAGTAATGCATACACTTGGATAAACTTCTACTTAAAAAATTTTCCAGAGCATTTGTTCCTTTAAAATTTTTGAGGGGTTGACATTGTGGTGAGTGGGTTAGGCCTGTACTTGTGATGGTGGCATCCCACATGGGAGTGCCCGATGCAGTCTTGGCTGCCTCACTTCCGATCCAGCTTCCTACTAATGTGTCTGGGAAAATGGTGGCCCAAGTAGTTGGGCCTCTGCCACCCACCTGGGAGATCTGGATGGAGTTCCTGGCTCCTGGCTTTGTCCTGGACCAGCCTTGGTTGTTGCAGCCATTTGGACAGTGAAACAACAGATTGAAGCACCGGGTGTGTGTGTGTGTGTGTGTGTGTGTGTGTTTCACCCTTTTAAATAAATAAATAATTTTAAAAATTAAATAAAAATTGTGACAAGATTAAGACATATTAATATTCTCAATCATTTACCTACCCCAAGCATCCTGTACTTAGCTAGTCTCCCTGCACAGATTCCAATTTGCAATCACAGCCAATTATAGAATTAAGTCACCAGCATTCCTGATGAAGAAATGGTTGACAAAATCCACGTTCTTTCAAATATTTCTAAGTCTAGTTCCCAGAAAGCTTCTCATTGCCAGGGAATAAATATCCAGCCAGGTTACTGTGATTAGGAGAAATACAATCTCCTTATATTCACGTTCTTTAAACCTAGGAAGAAGATGCAGTGTGACTTTTTCATCACTCTACTCTGGCCTAGATTTATCCTGGTTTTACGGTGACATTTCTGGTTTTGGGGCCAGTCTCCATTTAGTAAATGCTTCACAATACAGGAAGTAAGGTTATAAAATAAAAACTTAAAAGAGATCATGGAATAAAGATTTGGCTGGTTTCATTGTATCTCACAATTATAAATCTGAAACTATCCATTTTCTCTCATGAAGGTTATAAATGACAGTCCTATAAAAGTGTCAAGGTTACGGAGTGAATGAATAATGGTTGAAGTCTACTCCAGTGGTTTCAGGAAAATGTCTTGGGTGGTCCTGAAACCAAAATGTATACATAAATAAATAAATATGCATTATTTCAAAGCAATATCACATCATATTGGATTAGTTAGAGTTCTTATTTCAGAAAAATGGATTAAGCAAAATAGTTTATTTTCTCATATAAATAAGTTCTGAGGCAGGAATTCCTGGACCTTTATGACTATTTCAATTTTTCCTGCCTCATGATGCAAGGCTTCATGCTCTGCCATTCTCAGCACGTGGCTTCAATTCCCAAGGTCATCCTATGGTCCTAGTGCAACTGAAGAACTGAATTTTTTATTTTGCTTAGTGTTTTTAAAAAATAGTAATTTATTTAAAGGCAGAGATTGAGAGAGAGAGCGAGAAAGATTTTCCATCCACTGGTTCATTCCCCAAATGACCTCAACAGCCTGGTATTCGCCAGGCCAAAGTCAGGAACCTGAAATTCCATCTGGTTCTCCCACAGGGTGGCAGTGGCCCGAGTACTTCCATCATCATTCACCACTTTCCTAAGCACATTAGCAGGGAACTGGATCGGAAGCAGAGTAGCTGGAACTTGAACTGGCACTCCAGTATGAGATATTACAAGTGGCAGCTTAGCTTTAACACTGTGGCCCAACACCAGCCTCAATTTTACGTAATTTAAAATAACCACGTGTTATAGCAAGCATTTGGCCTAGTGATTAAGATGCTCATGTCAGTGCCAGTGCCATGGTGTAGCAGGTAAAGCCACTGCCTGCAGTGCCAGCCAGCATACCATATGGGCGCTGGTTCGAGTCCCGGCTGCTGCACTTCTGATCTAGCTCTGTGCACCTGCATTGGAAACCCGGAGGAATCTCCTGGCTTCTGGCTTTGGATCAGCCCAGCTGCAGCCGTTGTGGCCAAATGGGGAGTGAACCAGCAAATGGAAGATCTCTCTTTCTCTCTCTCTCTCTCCTCTGTAATTCTGCCTTTCAAATAAGAAGATAAATCTTTAAAAAAAAAAAAAAAAAGATGCTCATGTCCCACATCAGAGTGCGTAGGTTTGATTCCTGACTCCAGTTGTCCACCAGCGCAACCCCAAGGAAGCAATAATGATGACTCAAGTACTTGGGCCTCCCTCATGGGAGATCTGGATTGGGGTTGGGCTCCTAGCTTTGGCCAAGCCCAAATTGTTGTGGTATTTGGGGAGTAAAACAGTGGATAAGTGTGCTCTTGGCTTCTCACTCTCTCGCTTTCTCTCTCTCCTCTGTAAGCTTCTCAAGTAAGCAAAATTTTTTAAAAAATAGTCACATGCAGATTTCAGCCTTTGTTTTGAAATGGTCATTATAAGCCATTCTTTGGTATTTTTTAGAAACAGTACCCTTCTAGACAGTTCTTATTTTGCCTAGAATCAGGTAACATAAATGGGGCTAGGGTTTTTAATTCGCTGTAGAAGTGACCTCATTATTTTAAAGGCTAACAGCAACAACAAAAAAGTCCAGAGAGTTTAAGTGGTAACTTTTTAAAGACCCAAAGCTGCTATTTGGAAATACTGAAAAAATAAACTGGATCTTCTGATTCCACAATCAATACAACTCATGAAATTCATTTATTTAAAAGATTTATAATTAGCTTATTTTTTTCAATACTCAGGCAGACCTTCCTCTATTTGCTTCAAATAAGTTTTTACATAATTATTGCATTTTTTGAAAGCTATTTTATTTGAAGAATTATAGCAATAATCTGACAACAAATATTTACCCCCATCTACTCTAAATATTGAGGCTTAGGCTGTATTTCTGGTCTTGACTCTAAACCAATCCAGCAAATGATAAACTAATAATTAATTTATATCAACTTACATTAAAACAAGAATAATATTTTTGTTACTGTGTAAGTTTTGGAATTAGTTGTACCTTATTTGATGCAATTAAATTTGCTGGAAATTTTTGGTATTATATCTACTTAATTCATTCTAGTTCACTATTAATCCACTACTGTACACCAGCCACTGACATGCCACTGACAGCATAGCAGTGAATTAATACACACTAGAATTCAGCTAGACTAGAATAGACTCCTGTACTAGAAGTCAGTTGTAGAAAATTGCTGTTGCAACACTGCCCTAACGTTTAGGAAGGAAAAGAACAGGATACCTGATGATCAGCTAACAGTCTGACCTAGCCCTCTTGGTGCACAGGCTCACCTTCAAATGCTGCACCACTCCCACTGCAATCTGATTACTTTTGAACTTTCCAAGGGATGCAAAAAATGTCCAAGTGTGCCACCAGAGTAGTTTAAAGGAAATTCTTCTACAGAATGTCAACTTCCACATGTACTCTTGTCTAAAATTATCTGATAACTCACAATAGCACTTCTTCCACATTACAAAAGGAATGCACAATTCCAACCCTTCCCAAATTGTTTCATGTTGAATTGCTTTTAGGTGTAACAAGGTCTTAGGTGCCAAACAAAGCAAAAGGATGAAATATAGTTTGAAAACTCAAGTCCATTTCATCTCAGAAATCTTCCTCTTCTACATGTCTTACAGAAGTTTCTGTTAAGTTTGAAACTTAATCCAAGCTGCTATAATCTTAATTTAGAATAGCCAAAGCAATGTATGTAGTTTTGATGCTGAATTGTTTCAGTGTAACTGATGTTTTACGGGCCTATCATCTTTTCAAGAGGCATTTGATAAAACTCAAGGATAACTTGTATTTGCTTTCTTTCATGTCTGACGAGTTATCCAACAAAATCATTTAAAGACTATTTACTCAATCATGCCATGAAATATTTATTCCATTTAGTCAGTTCTCATTCTATTGTATATACTACAAGTATATATTTTCTCCCTCCTATTAAGAAATAAACTTCTTTAAATTTGCCCCCAAAAAAGCATGTCAACTTCAAGTAAAGAGCTTTTCTGAGCTCATTTAAGGGAATGCAACCAAAAAGAGTTTGAAAAAGACTTCCCAATGTTTTTCAAATTATTGTCTGATGCAACATTAAATAAAGAAATCAATAATATGCTGTGTAAAATGCAAACAGTGTTCCTGGATCTTCCCATGTACCTGTTGACTCAGAATTTCCTGGAGATACAAGGATCAGAAGAAATCTAATGGTTCAGCATGCCTCTAAGGTGATTCTCATCCTCATTAAGTTTGACAATTCATATTTACATGATAGTGATCCTTTCAGTAGAATAATACACTCTGGAATGACAGGTGCTTTTTACAATTGCGTTATATAAGGGGGTCCCTTGATGGTAGAAATCCAGTGCCCAACACAGTGCCCTGTACAAAGTAGAATTCTCAAGAGTTGATGATTGAAATTGGCCATATATAAAGGTATACATCTTCCAGAATATCAGAAGATTCATTATAAAAGATACATCTTCCTTCTAAATGTTACAGATGTACTTTATGGTTAATGGATTTTTTTTTTACAAAAGCTGTTTACTTCTCCATCTAAATTTAATTTCTAAATGTAATCATAGGTAGTGAAGACATAGCAGGGTGCCTTCCAGAGTCCAACGCTGTGATCTTCAAATGAATGAGCACTGCAGATCAGTCAACCTTCTGAAGGTTCTTAATTAAGGAAACGAAGAGTGTGCGTTAACCTTGTTGACACAAGTAGAAATCCCATGTAGACAGCTGGTACAAAAGAATAAAAGTGTTGTTTTAGTCCCTAAATTGAAATTTTCAAGTGATTGTACTTCTAATGAAAATTGCTGCTATGGATGCCTGTTCAAAGGCTTTGACTTACAAAGTAAAGATTTGAAAATATCAAACTTTCTTGATCTCTGAATGTTGTTTTCATTAATTAGTTGAATATGACAGCTCTCTCTTTACCCTAATAGCCCCCCTGGAGGAAATAACATTTTTGTTTGTCTAAACAGTACTTAATGACTACTCTAAAATTAGAGTTTAAGACCTTTAACTCTAGAGAGCAAAGCTCTATGTCCTTGACTCTGATGTTTATCATGAATATTAATTTCTGATCTTAAAGTCAAGCCATGGAATTTTTAATATATTGTCATGCATTTCCCTTGACAATTTTTGTAATTACCACAATTTCCTCATCAGCAAGAGTTGTTTCTGGCTTCCCTAGTTTAAGGAGGCTATAAAACTGGCAGTTCTGAATTCCTTCTTTTGTTTCTACATGAAACTGTAGACTTGTTTACTCTGAGCAGTAACTAGACCTTTGATCTTAAAAGAATTATAGTTTTTATTGGTGTCCTTACACGATAAAGGACTCAATATATTTTTGTCATTACAGGCCTTCATTGGTACCTTTGGGATAACTTTCCTATTAAGGGAGATTTATGGCAGCTACCCCAGACACTTTCTCTGTTGCTCACATAAAAACATTATCTCTACAAGATATCTGTCATTTTCTTTGAAATTGATTCATTGGTAGTCTCTGATCATCAGATGTCAGGCTGTACTTACAATGTTCAGATTCTTTATATACTTATATCCAACACTAACATTATTTAGTCAGTATTCCCGTGGACATACATATATGCAGAGACACACATAACACCTACTTTTTAAATATATGCATTTCAACTTAAATATTACTGTCTTCTGTTTGTATTTTGACAAAAATTTATCAAGTACCTACTCTGTATTAGGGTTGTATTTTGTTCTGAAGACAGAAGGAAAAATGAACTAGACACAAATTTGGCTGGAGATGCTACAAGAAAAACTCATAAAAATTATCTGTATCATTGTATGGCAAATGCTATTATAGATATGGTGAAAAAATGCTGCCTGTAACCAGGGAGACTCAGGGATGGATACAGAGAACAAGGAACACTGATGCTTCAAAAGGTAGATTTTTTTACCATTTTGGTTTACACAGTGGGAGTGGCACAATGTTTTCCCTGGTGATTTGGAAAAAGGGCTTTGTGAAGGGAAGAGAAACAATTATTGAGGATTCTTCAAAAAGTTCTTGGAAAATGGAATTAAAATATAAGTTTATTTTGGTGTGAACATTTTTTAAAACCACACATAATGGCCAACACTGTAGCATAGCAGGTAAAGCCACCATCTGCAATGCTGGCATCCCATATGGGCATCAGTTTGAGTCCCAGCTGTTCCACTTCTGATTCAGCTCCCTGCTAATCTGCCTTGGAAAGCAGTATTAGATGACCCAAATCCTTAGGCTACTGAAACTGCATGAGAGACCTGGAAGAAGCTCCTGGATCCTGGCTTCAGATAAACCCAGCTCCAGCCATTGCAGCCATTTGGTCAGTGAACCAGTGAATGGAAGACCTCTCTCTCTCTCTCTCTGCCTCTGCCTCTCTGTAACTTTGCCTTTCAAAAAATAGATAAATATTAAAAATGCATAGTTTTTTCATAATATGCATTCTTCACTAACTTTTTTTAAAAGATTTTATTTATTTGAAAGAGTTACAGAGAGAGAGAGAAAGAGAGAGAGAGATCTTCTATCCACCAGTTCACTCCCCAAATGACTGCAGTGGCCAGAGCTGAGCTGATCCAAAGCCACGAGTCAGGAGCTTCTTCTGGGTCTCCCACATGGGTGTAGGAGCCCAAGGACTTGGGCCATCTTCCACTGCTTTCCCATGCCATAGTGGAGAGCTGGATTGGAAGTGGAGCAGCCGGGACTTGAACCAGCAGCCATATGGAATGCCATTGCTGCAGGCTGGGGCTTTAACCCACTGTGCCACAGTGCCAAGCCCCTGCACTAACTTTCTGAAGATCCCTCAGTTATAATTAGAGTGAAGACTGGTGCATAGGGAGATTACTGATGCCATAAACAGGAGTGTCAATTTGTAAAGTCAACAACAGGAGTCACTGTGCACTTACTCCTCATGTAGGATCTCTGTCCTTAATGTGCTGTACACTGAGGCTTAATGCTATAACGAGTACTCAAACAGTATATTTCACTTTGTGTTTCTATGGGGGTGCAAACTGTTGAAATCTTTACTTAATGTACACTAAACTGATCTTCTGTTAAAAAAAAAAAAAAAGAAAAGAAACTATCAATTCCCAACTTGACTCTCACTGGGATTAAACATGACAATAGGTCTGATCTGATTTCATCATCATTTAAAAAAAATCATCTATTATTTTTCACTTTATGTTTCTGTGTGGGAACAAACTGTTGAAATCCTTACTTAAGGTATACTAAGCTGATCTTCTGTATACTAAGATAATCGAAAATGAATCTTGATGTGAATGGAAGGGGAGAGGGAGTGGGAAAGGGGAGGGTGGTGGGTGGGAGGGAAGGTATGGGGGGGAAAGCCATTGTAACCCATGAGACGTACTTTGGAAATTTATATTCATTAAATAAAAGATAAAAAAATAAATAAATAAATAAATAAATAAAAAATAAAATCAGGAAAAAAAAATTAGAGTGAAGAGTAAATAATAGTACATGGAAAGAAATGAAAGAAGCTAGAAAGAAAAGTTGTGAGTAAGCATAAGAAATACTTGAAGACAGCATCTCGGGTTTGCCTGTTTGAACTTTTTCTTTAGAAATGAAAGTTGTGATCCAGGCTGGCCTGGATATCATAGAGAAAATTATTCTAGATATTTAGTCATACAGACATTATTTAACAAATTCTTGAATAAGGACACTTCCTTTTTAAAAACAATTGAAAGGCAAAACGAGAGAGAGACAGAGAGAAAGAGATCTTCCATTTGGTGTTTCACACCTTGGGACCTTCAGGGCTGAGTCATATCAAAGCCAGAAGCCTTGGACCTCATCCATGTTTCTCATATGACTGGAAGGAACCCAACTACTTGAGCTGCCACCTGATGCTCCCAGGATGCACATTAGTAGGAAACTGGATGTGAGGAGATTGAATGGAATTTTTGGAACAATGTCTAACTGCAGGAGTGTCTTAGATTGGACTCCCCCAGAAGCAAACCCCAAGTAAGCATCACTGGAGTTGTGGAGAAGTGAGCTGGGTCAAATAAATGAATAAATGTGGATTATAAACCCAGTTACTCCTCTAGGCAACTGGAAAGTATGTTCACTGGAAAAATCTGTGAGACAGTGTAGGCATGTCCTCAGTTACCATACCCAAGGTGAGATGAAGCTAGGTTATTTATCCACCAGCTCACATCTGTTCCTACTTGAGGGCTGCTTTTAAAAGGAACATTAGTTTCCTAGCATCTCTGGCTTGTCCTTCGTACACATCAAGGTTGATCTCAAGGTCAGCCAAAAGCCATCAGACTGAGGGTGGCAGATGTTAGTAAGAAAAAGACATCATTCGGTAGCCATATGGGCCAGGTATTGGCATGCTCAGCTAAGAGCTAACCAGATGGGAGTTGTTTGGGGTCTAGACTTATGAGAGTGAAAATCCAAGAGAAGAACAGAAGAGCTGCTAGACTTGCTGTCACAGAATTTAGCCATGGATTCAGTATGAGGATAAATCAACTGTGATGGTTTCCCAGAGAATAGATACATGTTGAACATGTTGTAAAATGTGCTTTTTTTTTGAACAACAAAAGTTTTTAATGTATATGTGATCCTTATATTAATGCATATTTATAAATGTGTTTCTTATAAAGAAGTCTTATGATATAATATAAAAACTATTTAGGAAATGAACAACATGGAGTAGTTTTTAGGTGTTTAGATTTCTAACAGCATGAATTTTGGATAATGGCTTTATTAAAAAAATTATTTATTTGGTAGGCAGAGTTAGAGAGAGAGAGAGAGAAATTGATTTCCATCTGCTGGTTCACTCCCCAAATGACCACAATGGCCAGGGCTGGGCCAGGCCAAAGCCAGGAGTCAGGAGCTCCCTGTGGGTCACTCACATGGGTGTAGCTGCCCAAGCACTTGTCCCATCCTCTGCTTCTTTCCCAGGCACACCAGCAGGGAGTTGTATTGGAAGTGGAGCAGCCAGAACTCAAATAGGTACCCATATGGGGTGCCAGTGCTGCAGGGAGTGGTTTAACCCATATGCCACAGCTCTGGTTCCAGAATGATCCTCTTTGTCTCAGAATCTATGATGAAAAAAATGGGAATAAACATCTTTTGTATAGGTTACATGAACCAAAATGTCCTTAAGCCTTATAAAAACTTTGACTTTAAAATAGAAATCACATCAAGTCTTTTGGCCTTAAGACCTATAGAGTTGCTCAGTTATTAATGAATGAGTCAATCTAAGGACCTTTCTTTTCACCCACACCTATTTTTGGATGGCTGCCACTAAATGAGTAGTGGTTTGTTAATATCTGTACTTAGCACATACTTCATACACTATTTCCTTCGCTACCAAAAATGTATCTTTGTTAGAACATTTCAATCAATTAAATCACTTTACTTGATGCACATGTAGAGGGGAAAATACACTTAGAAGGAAAGTTACATGTGTGACTTTTTTGCTACCTCATTAAACCCCCTCTTTGTTTATGCCAACAAAAATTTCCTCTTCCTCTGTAGACACTTGCTTTGGAACACTTGATTATGAGTAAATCTTCAAGTCATTGTAACTTGGTAGTGAGTTATTTCCTGTCCTCTCTGTTTGCTAATTATCTTATGGGAAATAACCTAATTATTTTCTTTTTCTAAAAAAAGCCTTGAGTACATGTGGAAATCTGATTGACTTTAAGTCTCTCCTTCTTTCTCTTCATCTTGATTGGAAACTTTTTCTCTATTCTAAAAAGACTGTAATTTCGCCGGCGCCGCGGCTCACTAGGCTAATCCTCCGCCTAGCGGCGCCGGCACACCGGGTTCTAGTCCCGGTTGGGGCGCCGGATTCTGTCCCGGTTGCCCCTCTTCCAGGCCAGCTCTCTGCTGTGGCCCAGGAGTGCAGTGGAGGATGGCCCAGGTGCTTGGGCCCTGCACCCCATGGGAGACCAGGAAAAGCACCTGGCTCCTGGCTCCTGCCATCGGATCAGCGCGGTGCGCCGGCTGCAGCGCGCCGGCCGCGGCGGCCATTGGAGGGTGAACCAACGGCAAAGGAAGACCTTTCTCTCTGTCTCTCTCTCTCACTGTCCACTCTGCCTGTCAAAAAAAAAAAAAAAAAAAAAAAAAAAAAAAAAAAAAAAAAAAAAAAAAAAAAAGACTGTAATTTCCACATAAGTATATACAGTACCAATAATGCCCCTTTATCAGTCAGGAAGGAATTTCTTTTCTACCTTTATCTTTTCTTTCTGACCTTTAGAATTCAAGATTATATGAGTTAATTTTAATGAAATTGTTTTAAAATACCTTTCAGTCACTTTAGTAATGCTCAGTAAGGTCATTGGGTTACATTCTTCCTCAAAGAGTTCAAATTGTCTTTTGTAAAACATGTACCTAAAATGGCTTTGGGAAAAAAAAGATATATGAATTCAGGAATTTCTTGCAAAAAAGTCTGGGTGATGAGAAGGCATACTGATGAAATTAAATCAGCGATATGTTGATATATATTGAAGTTTGATGATTCCAAAGGAAAATTATGCAGTATTCCCTACTTTTGCATGTGTTTAAAATTTTCTATACTTAAAAAGATTAAAGGGAGGTGAGCACTTGGCCTAGCCATTAGGGTACCTGTTAAGATGCCTATACCCCACTTCAGAGTTCCTGGGTTAAAACCAGCTTGGCTCTTGTCTCCAGCTTCCTGCTAATGCAGACCATGGGAGGCAGCAACTGATGGCTCAAGTAATTGAGTTTCTGTCATCCATTTGGTAGACCTGGTTTGAATTCTGGCCCAGTTCCAGCTGATGAGGCATTTGGGGAGTAAAGCAGCAAATGGGAGTTCTTTCCCTCAAACAAGTTAAAAAAATAAGAGTGAGAACAAAATGATTTTCACAATTTTATTTTTGTAGCATTTTATCTCATATGATGTACCAGCTATGGCTAATCAATACACAATAAGCAATTTATCCTTTAGATGATCAGCTGTGTTCATCTGCTGCCAATTGTGGGTGAATAGGAAGTTCTATTCACTTTTCCTGAAATCTCCCCTATGTTTTGTTGTTATCTGGATACAGATAAGTCCAGTATGGCCTCGGTTGGTAAAACTAGGCTCTTCTTCCCACAGTCTCTAATTCTTCTTAGAGTATATTACATGGCTTTTTTTTTATCTTGAAAGGACTGGAATCCAAAAAAGACAATATGAGGATGTGAGACCTGCTGATGTCTAGACTCAGGACTGGCACCTTCTGTAAACTTCAGCTCCATACGCTTTTCTTTTGGGGTTGATGGTGAACCAGAACTTCAGATCCCCAGTGTTCATTCCTACTCCATTTTCTAATCTTTGTTATTTCTCACCTGACCAGGTGTCTCCAGTGCAGCTGTCAGAAATTTTTTTATTTCCTACTGCTTAGACAGTGATATTTATAAAATAGAAATCGAAACTTATTTCTCCTGGTTTAAAAATTCCTCAATGATTCCTCAAGCTTTCAAGATAATGTTTCAACCCCATTGAAGCACAAAGGCCCTTTCACTTATGTCCTGTAGCTATTTCCTTAGTCTCCGCTCAGAGACATTTCCTCTGCTCCAGTATCTTTGATATCAGCAACCCAAAACTGCTTCTAGTTTCTTAAAGCCTTGTTGATTCATTTCTGTTTTGTTGGTGCCTATGTTGTTCAAATTTTCTGGAATCTCTATCCTACCCTCCTCTTTTCATTAACTCTTTTGTCTATAGTCTGAATTAATGACCCTTTGCATGTGTCTTTCTAATGTTCTTTTAAAGTAACTCAATTAACTCTGAAAGTTTCTGAAACTCTTTGTCATATACTGATCAGGCAGCTTATTTCACTATTTTCTTTCTTTAATTTTTTTTTTCTGAAGGGGAAGTCATTTTTTTTTCCTGTGGAAGTTTCTAATATTGTACTTACGAATAAGATTACTAAGGTTATCAGGATGCAAACAGTTTAGTGAATTTAAATGCCTTTTTCTGAAATAGGAGATGAAGATAAATAAGTATGAAAAACCATCATGGCAGAGAAAAAGTCAGAAAACAGGAATGGTGATCATGAACTAAGGTAGCACTCTACATAGTATAAATAGGAGGTGTACCTGTAAAGTTTGAGTCATTGCTAGAATTTGAAATAACTCAATGCACAATTGCTGAAGTTTATTTTGATAATAGAAGGCTTTGTCATCATTTGTACATTTTTCCCCTTGATAGCATTCTTTCTAAGTTCTCTCCAGGCACTATTTCACTAAATATAAGATGCTATATACTGTAAAAGACACAGTCCATATCTGCACCAATAAGCTATGACAGAATGCTTTCTTATCATAGCAATTACGAAAGACAGCCCTAGTTTCTGAATGATAGAAAATATGTGCTTAGAATGAATGAAATCTAGAAATTGATGAAAAAAGATGTCACTTGTCTTAGTCAAAACAGCTGGTCTTAGTCATGACCTTCCATACTTAGAATAAAATACCTAAATAAAATGGAATTCACTAAAAATGCTTGACTAGTATTTGACAAGATAGGTCTGAAACCAAAATAGTGTTAATTGTCAAAAGAGCACTAGAAAAAAATACATTTTGAGAGCTATTATCTCAGACTCCTTAAAGTAACTGACAAAGAGCTGAAAAAATCAGATTATTTTTTCAGAGAGAAAAAGAAATCTTAAGAAAAAAAAGAAAACAATAAGGGTTGCAGTATTATTATAGGGCATTAGCCCATTTTGTATCTAACTTCACAGTCTTATTTTAGCACTTTTTCTTTAGTTGAAGAGATACTGCACCAAACACTTGTTAAAAACTTCAATAAAGACTTTATTCATGACTGTTGCAATGGGGGTGAGAGAATAAACTCCATCGAAATGAAAGGCCGGAGAGGTTTTAAGCATTTGGGATAAGAAAGAGGAAAAGAACTGGAGGACACTAGGCGAAAGGTTGGTCAAGGTGATTAGGTAATCTGTGTTTGCTACCTACTGCTATCCAAGTTAGGCTGCTACCCTCCCACAAAGATTAGGAGATAAGGACATTATCTTTCCTTAAAATTACATTTCAAAGGGATGGCTTCCAGATGCTTGAAAAGGCATTCTTAGACTGTGGAAGATTTGCATGTCAAAGGGCCAGTGAATAAATTTACAATTGAGAGTTACCTAAACTAATTGCCCTTAAGAAGGGGAAGATGAGAAACTTAAAATAAGGAAGAAAAAAACCCCTATCTACAGTTTATTCAAACTGAGGGTCACGTTAAGGCCATCTTGGTCAATTGTACTGATTACAGATAGAGTCTATGCTGTTCTTTTTGGATGAACTTTGTCATCCTTCTAGTTTCTTCTAAACCTTTAACATATGCTTGTTCAATATTTGTATGAGGCTCATGGTTTTACATTTTTGAAAATTATAGTGTGGGTTTTTTTTTTCTTCTGTAACAATTGGTGGAACAAGTAGAAATCAGAGAAACTGAAACCAGAAAACAAAGCAAAGCAAAATAGCAACAAAAAGATACTTTAAAACACAAATATGGAAAGGGCAAAAAAATCATTTCTGGAATCTGACTAATGAGACAGCATGAGGAAGGCTAATGGCGTAAGGAGAGGAATAAATGGAAATAATTGTCTTTGGAATGGGAACATTAACATAATGGAGAGCAATGAATAAGAGGCATGTCAATGTTAAATATTCTATGGCATTGTCCCAAGAGGTGCTCAGTTGAGAAATCACAAAAACAACAATAAATGAATTTTAAATAAAAACAAAAGTATGTGGCAACAAAATAATGAGAGAACTAACTTCCTTCCTTCCTTCCTTCCTTCCTTCCTTCCTTCCTTCCTTCCTTCCTTCCTTTTTCCAGGCAGAGTTAGACAGTGAGAGAGAGAGACAGAGAGTTATAGACAGTGAGAGAGACAGAGAGAAAGGTCTTCCTTCCATTGGTTCACTCCCCAAATGGCCGCCATGGCCAGCGTTCCTCCAGGCCAAAACCAGGAGCCGGGTACTTCCTCCCAGTCTCCCATGCGGGTGCAGGGCCCAAGCACTGGACTGGAAGAGGAGCAACCAGGACAGAACCGGCACCCCAACCAGGACTAGAACCCCGTGTGCTGGCGCCGCGGGCGCCGCGGGCAGAGGATTAGCCAAGTGAGCCAAGGCGCTGGCCATGAGAGAACTTCTAAGAGCCAGAGAATAGTTCATTACTGCCTCTAAAGTAGCTTCTCATCTCCACCCTACATGTTCTTAGTAAAATTAAAAGTGAACTGATTCGAACAGAAACGAAGTGTTTTTTTTTTTTTTTTAGTATTTATTTCTGTATTGCAGGAGAAATACTTACTTTCACCTAATTAAGTCCTTCTGAGCATTTCTATTTATTTCAGTTTACAAAAATCATTTTCTTTGATGTTACCCTGTTTATTTTTTTAATTGTTTGAGAAAAATGAACTGAAAACTAACCAGTTTCCTGAATTACTGTTGTACTCATGAAATTTCTAGGACTATCCAAATGATTGGGATAAAATGAAATATAACATATTAGCTTCTAGAAGGGCTCTGAACTATCAGAAATTCCCAAAATTAGAGATTGAAGCAGTATACAATGGTTTTTCATGGAAGAAGTTGCAATAAGACTTTTTATTTGGTTACTTTTTAAAAATTTATTTATTTATTTGAAAGGCAAAGTTAGAGAGAGAGAAAATGAGAATGAATCTTCCATCTGCTGGTTCACTCTCCAAATGGTCACAACCGCCAAAGCTGGGCTGATCCAATGCCAGGAGCCAGGAGCTTCTTCCAGGTCTCCCACATGGGTGCAGGGTCTCAACAACTTGGACCATCTTCTGCTGCTTTCCCAGGCACATTAGCAGGGAGCTGGATTGGAAGTGGAACAGCGGGGACTCGAACCAGCACCCATTTGGAATGCCAGGTTTTCAGGCAGTGGCTTTACCCACTATACCACAATGCTGGCCCCTATTTATTTACTTTTATCTCGTAATTTTTCTTATCAAATTTCAACTATACATGGTATTTTTATATAATATGTACTCAGTAAATAAATATTAAAATCAAATGCAACCAAATATTTATTTTCAGTCTAAATTTAATTAATATGATTCAAACAGTAAAGAATACAGCAGAGTTGCATTGCAATGTGTAGTCTAACAATTCCCATATAGAGAAATTTCTGGAACAATATACCTTACAGGGCCTTCCAAAGGTTCTTTTCATGATCACGAGTCTCTGTAGATCATTGCAGTTAATGCTGCCCAGTACAAATGTCTGTGTTGTGATGGAAATACTCCTCATCTTTGCCATCTAACACAGCAGCCAGTAACCACATATATCTAGCTAGCACTTGAGATATGGCTTATGTCTGAATTTGCAAATTTTTCATAGAATTAAATTTAAATATCTGTATGTTGCTAGTGATTACAATACTGGACAACACAATTCTACATCCTTCACTCATAAGAAAAATGTATTAATTTTTGCTCAAAGAAAAAAACTTTAACCTAGCATTTCCCAAATTGAGTTGATGAAGAAATCCCTCTTTACATCTGAATAAAATAGTAGAGCATACTATGTAAAAATGTTTTATTATCAACTGTAAAAAGGAATGCAGTGTTTCAGACCATTTACTTGGTATTCTTTAGCTTTGTTTTTACTGCTTCATTTATGTATTCATTCAACTAACCTCTACTGAGCTATGTCCTTGGCACTACTGAGATACAGTCTTGTTCATTTACAAACTATTTCTAATGGAATAGGAAGATTGATAAAGAAAATTCCATGTGGTCTGGTAAGTTCCAAGAAACACGGAGTACCCTGGGAATACAGAGGTGGGCACATCATCAAGATTTGTCATAGGGAAACTTTCCAGAGAGGGACTGGAGGACAAGTAGGATATTGTCTGATCAAAAGAGGATCCCTTTTCATTTTGATTTCTCTTACACCCCTCCCCAGGACTTAACACTTAACCTGTCCTTTTCAAGCTAATTCCTGGAATCACCATTTGTGCTCACATCTTTGTGGGTTGCTTCCTTTTACTCTTAAATCAAAGGAATTAGTTTGGTTTTTACAGATTGGTTTGAGAATAAGATGCCTTTAACATTTCCTACTTTTTTTGCTGCCACCCCCAACTGTTTTCCCTGTTCAAACCTCATTCACCTAACAACATATACCACAGAAGCAGAGAACATTCTTATTTTAGAAGTATTACTGCTAATTACAGGCAGGAGAATAAAAGACATCACACACACAACCATTAACCTCAGTAACAGGACTTCCGTATTTTAGTTCTCAGTAAAAGACACACACACACACACACACACACACACACACTCTTATACTGTCTTTCCCCAACTTGTTCAACTGATTTCCCTGTACCCTCCTTTCTCTCCTAATCCATTCTCAGCAAAGTAAATAAGAGATATTCTAAAATGCAAAGCCCATTAAACCTTCCCCAAATAAAATTCTTCAATAATCCTTTCAATTTCCTTCATGGTAAATTCCATAGCCATTAGAGTAGTTTCCAATTTCACATAAAATCTATTCCACGTTTTTCCTCCAAGCTAAGAGCTAAAGATGCTAGATCAGAGCCTAGAATAGAATAAACACAGTCAGTGCAAGAAATGTTCAAAAAAAGATAAATTTGAGAAATGTTACGAAGAACTCACCATCCCTGACAACACTAATCTATTCTCAAACTTGTCCACAACCTTCATTCTTTCAAGCATCAAAGGATGAAGTTTATCCATCCATACCAAAACCTTTCTTTTTATTAACATCTCAATGTACATTTAAAGCAATCTTGTAAACACTGTTTTCTCCTAAAAACCATAAGAGTTAGGAAACAATTATATAAATATTAAATGCCCAAGGCCTTTAAAACTTATGGAAATCTTACAACATGGTTTTATTAAATTAACAGAGTGCAGGGTAGTTTTCACAAACCCAAACATATCAAGGCATTCATTCCTGACTTTGGATATAAATGCCAGTAAGCATGTCAACTATTATCAAAATAATCACCAGGGACAGGCATTTGAGTTAGCAGTTAAGGCACCAGGGACAAGTCCACACCCCTTATCAGAGTGCCTGAGTTTGTGTCCTGCCTCTGCCCCTTATTCCAGCTTGCTGCTAGTCCACACCTTGGAGAGACCTGGGTTGAGTTCCTGCGTTGACTTCCGACTGGCTTGGCTGTTATAGGCATTTGGGGACTGAACCAGCAAATGGAACAGCAATCTCTCTCTCCCTCTTTGTCTCCCTCTCCCTCTCCCTCTCCCTCTCCCTCTCCCTCTCCCTCTCCCTCTCCCTCTCCCTCCCTCTCTGTCCTTTTATCTCTCCTTTCTCTGTCTCTTCCTCCCTCCCTGCCCTTCAAATAAATAAAAATAAAGTAACCACCAGTATAACTTGTTGATCTAGCAAATCTGAGTTTATTAGTGCAGTAAAGGAAACCAGCACTTCGACAGTTTTACTTGGTTCTCAGAAGACAGAGGTTGAGAGCAGATATTTATGGGATATTGGGGTTTCTGGATTCAAGTGGTTACAATCAGGTCTTTGAATGCTGAGATGAACTGGAATCGGGCAATAACACATGAAAACTGGTGGTTGCAGTGAACCCAGAGTCTTGGAGTAAGCCTGGATGAGTGAATAGCTATTGGGTAAGTGCGCGGGGTTCATCAAATTGAGCAATCTTTTATCCAAAACAGGGACATCTCCCTTGATAAACATCTTACTGTCTTGAGACAGAGTGGACTAACACTTTATACTTCCAAACTACTGTATTTTCAGAAATTTCATAAAGCCACCAATGAAGCGTTACAACCTGTATAGCAGCATTATTTCCTGGGGAAAAAAGATGTCCTGGAACAAAGAATACAGGCCTGTTGATGTAGGGGCCTTGGCAACTAAGATATCTGGATGACAACTTCTCTGGGTTTTGCCATCTTTAAAATGGGGGATACCAGTGGCACCTATTCCTTGGGGTAGTTGAGGAAGTGAAATAAAGTCCTTAACAGAATGAATTAGGACAGAGTAAGTTTTTAGCTGTTGCTACTTATCTGGGGCTTGGTTTCCAAGAAGACATAAAAAGACTTCAAGGTATCCCCAATGATAATGGAATCATAGGCTAAAACTAAGACAATGAACATGAGGTGAGTTGGACTCAAGAGACAGAAGTAGATGGAGTGAATCAAGGCAGTGGATAAAGAACAAAGGGAGAACTCAGTGAAAGACCAATCCTAGGGTTGTAGCTATAGGATCGGGGAGTGGCAGGCATGGATTTTGAGATAAAGATAACAAATTTGAGGAGTTGAGTGTAAGGAACTCCCCAATAAATCATGACTGCTTCCTAAGCTATTACTTCTTTCACAACCCCAGGAACAACTGTGTACTCTATCACTTCTCTTTTTGAAAAAGTCTACTTTGCCTGTGTGTGTGTGTGTGTGTGTGCGCGCACACACACAACCCCAGTGCCCTAAGTCCAGTTACTGACAGTCTTCTCAGTTTCAAAACACCAGTATTTCCTCTGCTATTTAGAGTAAAGTTTTCACTACAATAAATTTTATTTTTGAACTGAGAAATGTCCTATACTATGCATCCCAGAATCACAGAAAATGGCAATATGTATGAATTATCTCTATGAACATTTAAAAGTCAACAGTGGTCAATTTGGAAGATGACTTCAAAGATAGCAAACTTTCCTCCTGCCCCATTGCCAAAGGTCCTGCAGTAAACTGTGAAAAATGAGAAATAAAGACAGATAGAAATTCTAAGCCTTTGTGATATTGTACTATAAAATCTGAATAACTAGTCAGGATTCACTGTATTTCCCATAGGACCAAATTACAATTCTAGGAAAAGTTCTCCAATTCTCCCCAAATATTTTGGACTCTTATGTCACAATTGCTGAAACCATGACTTCAAGTTTAGGAGATGCATAACATAGCTGCCAGCTTTTTACTGGTGACAAGAAAAATGCCAAAAAATATGCAAAATGACTGTCAAAAACAGTAATGTCAACATGACAATGAAAGCATCTATTTTGTAATCCTTCTAAGGTGAGGGAACCAATATTTTCTAGTAATTCAGCTAAGCAATTAACCACTTTTGGCTTATTTTATTATTTTAATTTTAAAAATCATGGTTTCTAGATCATTGTTGGAAATATTTTTCTGCATAATGGTTTGTTTAACATCTACTGATATACAACAGAAGACTAAAAATTGCTGTAGCTGTGACAGCAATTTCAATCAGAAATGAAAACCTTCAGGAGTTTCATGAAATTACAAAAATGTACACTTCTGATTCCATGCCATATATTTGTTGATTTGTTCACTCCTTAAGGGCTTGGTAGTGAATGTGTAAGTAAAAGAGGACATGATTGCACATTAAGTACAATATGTCTTTTGGGAACAGAAAATTCTCCAACCTCAGCAGCGTTCGGGTTTGTGTGCCTGCGTATGTACATGGGTGAATTTATTCAACAGTAATGAGACCAGTCGAATTTTACGATATTGTAAATATTTTCTCCATCTTTCTTATATAGGCTCTCCTTTTAGACCCCCAGTAATCCTGTGAGGTCAAGATCATGCATATGACTTATCAACAAAACCCGTTGACAGGCAGAGTCTCAAGACAAGCTTGTCAAGTAATATTAATATTATCTTTATTTAAAGAATGAAGAAATGAGGCTCAAACAGCATATGTGACTTAGCAACTAGCACCCAGCTGTACTCATTTGAGCTAAAACTGATACTCAAAACTAAGTCTTGTTAACCTAGCATTGTGCTTGATTCATAGAAAATGCCCAGTAAATATCTGAAATATAATTCATAGCTTGTATAGACACAGCCTATTAAGTACCAAAAGGAATTTTGGCTTTCTTTTGAAAATGGGACAGTTTTATCCCAAGGGAAATTTTCTTTGTTGTTGAAGGTTTCTTCAGGAAAAACATTGCTTAACCAACTTCAAACACATAGAACCATCTTCTAAATCAAGGGGCTGTGCAACATGATCTGGGACTACAGAAACAAGAGCCATACGTGCTTAATACATACTCTGTGCATTATTTTGAAAGAGGCAAAACGTTTTCATACAAAAGTGTTCCTTGTGAATTTGATGGGGGCGCTTTCCCTTTGTTTCTGTTTGTATAAACTTGCCCATCTCTAATAATATTGGTTGACATAAAGTAAAAGGAAATTAGAATAAAATAACAGGAATAATCTAAGTCGGCATAGACTTCAATGTTTGTTTTATTTCAGAGAAAGATGCCAGTGAAACTTGTATAACAAGTCAGTAGGCTCAAAGAATAACCTCATGTAAATGCAAAATGTAATTACCATTTTCACAATTTTGGTACATGTTGGAAATGTCATTTCAATCAGGGCTAATCATAATATGACAGGAATAACTGTGATACCATAAGTGATAATGTTATGCTGCTCACTTTTTCTAAATTTGGTGGCAAAATATGCAAAGATAAAACTTTGAAAGAGCTAGTAAAACATGTTCAAGAATTTTCTCACTTTTAAAAATATTTTCAGAGAAATATTCATCATTATAGAGCAACACTTATTTTGATAACTCAATTGTTTTTTGACTAACCCATTTTTACAATTTTTGTCATTGTTAATGGCCAATGAAAAAGTATGAACCTTTAAGTGATAATAGAAGAATTTCATATTATTTTGTCTATTTTCATATACTCACATGCACACATGTACACATACATCACAAAATTTACTGAAAAGTGGAATTAAAAGATAAGTTTCTTTTGGTATAAAAATTTTAATCCATGAACAGTTTTTTCATAATATGCATTTTTCCATCAACATTTTTTAGAGCTCTTATAGGCAGGGATCTAAAAAATTAAACAAATGGTTTCTTTATTTTAAGATTTATTTATTTATTGGAAAGGCAGAGTTACAGGGAGGCAGAGGCAGAGAGAGAGGTCTTCCATCCACTGGTTAACTCCCCAGATGGCCACAACAGCCAGAGCTGCACTGATCCAAAGCCAGGAGCCAGGAACTTCTTCCCGGACTCCCAGACAGGTGCAGGGGCCCAATGATTTGGGCCATCTTCCAGTGCTTTTCTAGGCCGTAGCAGAGAGCTGGATTGGAAGCGGAGCAGCCAGGACTCGAACCAGCGCCCATATGGGATGCTGGCACTGCAGGCAGAGGCTTTACCTGCTACACCACAGTGCTTCTCTCTGCCTCTCCTTCTCTCTCTGTGTAACTCCTCCTTTCAAATAAATAAATAAATAAATCTTTAAAAAATAAAAAATGTATTTCAGCATAGTTAGAGCCACAGAATCATGCAAAGACAAAACTGGTATGATGCACTTTATGTTGAGCAGTTGCTCATTAACGTCATAAATGCTACTATTTCTTATTATAAAAATTTAAGCAAATTCAAATTCTTATAAAAACTAAGAGTTGTTCTTATATATGATGACTTTTCTTAAATATTAATAGGAAGTAGCAGGTTTCCAAATTACTTATCATGGAGACAAAGTGTTTTTATGAGACTTTGATTATACCTGTAAACTGAAAATGCAGCATTTAGAAGAGTGATGAGAGATAAGGATCGGCTTGATCTGCATTCCATAACTATTATGTGCAACTGCTAACATGGAGCACTTTTGTGTTTTTAAAAGTTAAAGATAGAGACCGGCACTGTGGCGTAGTAGGCTAAGCCTCCACCTGTGGCCCTGGCATCCCGTAGTGAGGTCAGTTCCTGTCCTACTGCCCCACTTCTAATCCAGCTCTCTGCTATGGCCTGGGAAAGCACTGGGCCCCTGCACCAATGTGGGAGGCCTGGAAGAAGCTCCTGGCTCCTGGCTTTGGATCAGCCCAACTCCAGCCATTGCAGCAACTGGGGAGTGAACCATTAGATGGAAGATGGAAGATGGAAGATTCTCTCTCTCTCTCTCTCTCTCTCTGGCTCTACCTCTGTCTGTCTGCAACTCTCTCAAATAAATAAGTAATTAAATCTTTTTTTTTTTTTAAAAAAAAAAGGAAAGAATTTTTCTTACAGACAGGAAGAAAATATTTTCTTCCAAGAAGTGATTTGAGATGCTGGAGAGAAGCATTGAAATCGGTTACTTGTTTTTTTCTGATAGGGTCATTAGTAGGAGCTCACCACTATTGAAAGTCCTGACATTATTTATAAGCCGTTTACAGTTGCTAAAAGGGAATGAAACTTTACTGGAAATAAATTAGCCTACCATAACAAAGTGCATTGATAGATATTTATAAACCCAGATATAGCAACAGCTGTATTTCAATGGAATTACTTTTGTATTTTTCGAAAATGCGAGTGTCTGTAGTCAAAGTGATATTTTGTTTTAGCACACATAATTTAGTATTGTTGAAAAGAGGTTTGCTTCTAAGATGCCATAGCTACTGCTATTTGGCAGCTGCTCTATGTGCACACACATTTTGGTAAGGACCATGTAAAAGGTATTGATGTCACTTAGAGAGAGATCTTTGCCGTTATGTGAAAGGAACAGGTATAAGCAGAGGCATAAATCAAAAGATAAGATATATAAATCAATTTTAATCATTTGCTGTTAAATAAGGCTTTCTGATTAATGGTTTAACCTTTAAAAATTGTTTTCTGAACCGTAATCCCTGTTGTGAAATTTAATTCTTATGAAAATCGTACTTGACGAAGACCCCTTGAAATTTCTAATTACATTATGAAAGAAAATAAATCTAACAAAATAATGTGTTTATAAATGAACAAAAAAAGAAAAAGCAGAAGCCAAGTTCATGAAGCTGTTTTCTCTGTCATAAAAAAGTTTATTTATTTATTTGTTCATTTAATTATTTACTTGAAAGGCAGAGGGGCAGAGAGTGAGGAGAGACAGCGATCTTCCATCCTCTGGATTGCTCCCCAGATGACCACAGGACTCAGGTCTGAGTCAGTCCACAGACAGGAGCCATGCACTTCATCCAGATCTCTGACAGGTGCCCCAGCACTTGAGCCAAGTCCTGCTGCCTTCCCAAGCACATTAGTAGAGAGCTGATCTGAAACTGAGCAGGCTGGTCTTGAACCAGCACTCCAGTTTGGGATACTAGCATCAGAAGGTGTGGCTTAACCTGCTGCTCCACAGGTCTCAGTTTTCTCTTGATAGGTTTATTACTAGTAGTCTTCATGGTCATAAAATGGATATTCAAAAGGCTTTTATCAGCTAGCTTTTGCTGCATAATATACTACTGTAAATCTTAATGACTGAAACTGATTTACTTTTTAAATACATACTTCAAAGAGTTACAGAGAGAAGGGGGAAGAGAGAGAGAGCGAGAGAGAGAACCTTCGATTTCACTCCCCAGATGGCCATAATGGCCAGAGCTGGGCCAGGATGAAGCCAGGAGTTAGTAGCTTCATCTGGGTCTCCCACATAGGTGGCAATGACCAAAACACTTGGGCCCCCCTCTGCTGCTTTCCCAGGCCATTAGTAGGGAGCTGGATTGGAGGTGGAGCGGCAGAGATATGAACTGGCACCCATAAAGGATGCTGGTGTCACAGGTGGTGGTGTTGCCCACTATGCCACAATGCTGGCCCCCAGATTTCGCTCTCCTATCTATTGGGTGTTCCTTGTGGATTGGACCAGGCCCTCTCATGCATCTGTGAACACCTTGATTCACAAGCAATGCGGTTTTTCACAATATCGTGACTTCTCATGGACTCAGTCTTCACATCTAATAAAAAGAGTTAAGAAACAGCAACTTCTTAAGTGACCAAAAATAAGAACGATTCACTGGTGTTGTCTGAGCTTGGTTCGTTTTAGCAGGGCCCTGAAGTAAAATTCTGAAACTGGATTGTTTTCCTTAAGTCCCCTTCTCTTCCCTGCCTTGCCATAGCTGATATCCCCCCTGACATCTTTTAACTATTTGGGACCATCAGATATGAAAGCTCTTGCCTTGTCTATATCCTAATTACAAACAGACCTCTAATGACAACCAGCCTCTTGCTTTTTGCTTTATTTGAAGAGATGGGAATGTGATTTTCCACTTGAGAGATAATTATTTCAGCTGCACCCTTCATTCTATCGATTCTGTTCTTCTTTCAACTCCATGGTCATCTTCATCTTTTCCTCCCCAGCATACAACTGACATTTAAATTTTCTCTTTTCATCCAGTCTTCTCAAGGAAATAATCTGAGTTTTCTAGCTATATGGACACATCTTCCTTCTCTTAATCCACTGCAAGTCAATATTTCCCTGTCAGAAATCATGCTTTTATAGTCATCTGTGACTTTGACATTGGTAAACACAATGAACACCTGCTAGTTCTTGCTTACTAGGTCCCTCTTCTGAAATTGACACTGTTTATTACTGTTATGGGGAGCCTCCCTGTCCTCGCCTGCTACATCATCACTGTTTTCTCTTTCCTTTGTGAACACTTTGTCGGCATCTTTCATGAGCCTCCAATCACCATTTAGGTATAAGTGCCACTGTGGATCTCACCCTGTACCCTGTCTTGCTTACTTGTTTCATCTCCAACCCTTGTTCCTCCCTCAGCTATTTCTACGTGGTGGTTCCCCAGGCGCACCAAACTACTGAACTCACCCGTCCAAGTTCTTATTTCATACATCTCTCCTTTTCTTTTCTAGCACAGCACCCTTATAATCACCTAGGTTAGAAACAAGGGAATCATTCTTATTCTCCTAATTCTTCACTTCCCCATTTAATTAGTCACTGCGGTTTGCACATTTTGCCAACTAAGTTTTTCTTTGCTTCCAATCCTCCTTTTTATCCTTATCACCTCACCCTAGGTCAATATTTTTTCTTCTAGTCTTCTTTTCCAGTTGATTACAACTCCCACAGTTTCGATTATTTACTCCTAGCAATATATTCTCATTCAGAAGAGGATACTATTTTTGGGTCTTGAAGTATGGCATAAATTTTCATTTATTTTCTCATGGTTTCTTGTATAATCATATATACGGTTCTACATAGCTGCATTTCACATATATGGTTTATCTAACATGTGATGAGTTTTACAATGTTCAATTCAGTAATATTTTACTTTTTCAAAATATTTAAGTAATATGTCAGTAAAATGAGCATATTCTTTTAACCTGCATTTCACATTTTCAATGTAGTATATAAGAAGACAGCAAAAAGTTCATAGAAATAGATTTAAAAGATAAGTTTGTTTTAGTGCAAAGAAATTTTGAAATTCATGCAGTTTTTCTCACAATACTCGTTTCCCACTAACTTTTTAATGAAAAAATCAATGCATGCATTTCAAAAATATCTTTTCACCAAAATAAACTCATCTTTCAATTCCATTTTCCATGCATTTTCTTTTTATAATCATTGAAATATTTTTATAATAATTATACATATGTATGGGGTACACTGTGACATTTCTTTTTTCCTTGTGCTCCTACAAATATTTTTTGGAAGTTAAGATTTAACAATTTTAAAAATTTTGCCATTTTACACATCATATATAGATATTATTTATATGTAAATATATACTATCTTTTCTTGAAAACGGGTGTTTCCATCACAAAATGTCAGATTCCTGACAATGATCATAAAGTGAGGAAAGAAGGGTATATCATCATTAGATGGTATAATTCAGTGGTGACTGTTTATAGCTACACCAAATAATAGGACATCTACACAGTTTTTATACTTTTTCTGTATGTATTAATTTCCACAGAGAAAATGTGGTATCTGTCTTTCTGTGTCTCACTTATTTCACTTAGCTTGATGATCTCCAGTTCCATCCATTTTGTTGCAAATGTCAGAATTTCATTCTTTTTATGAGTGAATAATACTCCATCATATTTAAATACCACATGTCTTTATCCACTCATTCAATGATGGACACTTAGGTTGATTCCATGTCTTTTTTTTAAAAAAAATATTTATTTTATTTATTTGAAAAACAGAATTACATAGAGAGGTAGAGCCAGAGAGAGAGAGAAAGAGGTCTTCATCTGTTGGTTCACTCTCCAAATGGCTGCAACAGCCAGAGCTGAGCTGATCCAAAGCCAGGAGCCAGGAGCTTCTTCTGGGTCTCCCACATGGGTGTCCAAGCAGTTGGACTATCTTCTACTGCTTTCCCAGGCCATAGCAGAGAACTAGATCAGAAGTGGAGCAGCCAGGAATCGAACCGGTGCCCATATGGGATGCCAGTGTTGCAGGCTGGGGCTTTAACCCACTGCGCCACAGCGCTGGCCTCAGATTCCATGTCTTGAGTATTGCACACAGTGTTGCCATATACTTGATTTTAGCCAAAAGGCCGAGAAGTGATGGTGCTGCTGTAAACATGGGAGTGAAGGTATGGCTTTCATATTCTGACTTCAATTGCTTTGGATATATTCCCAGAAGTGGGGTATGTGGGTGATGTGGTAGACCCATTTTTAGTTTTTTAAGGGATCTGCATATTGTTTTACATAATGGCTATCCTATTTTGCATTCCCATCAAGGGTGTATTAGGATATCTTTTTCTCTACAACCTCAACAGCATTTAAAAAATTTTTTGGATAATCACCATTCTTTTTTATTTAAAGATTTATTTTTTATTTGAAATACAAAAGTTACAGAGAGAGAGAAGGAGAGACAAAGAGAGAGATGGTTCTTCTATCTGCTGGTTCACTCTCCAAATGGCTGCAATGTTCAGGGCAGGGGCAGGGTGAAGCCAGGAGCAAGAAACTTCTTCCAAGTCTCCCACGTGAGCACAGGGGCTCAAGGACATGGACCATCTTCCACTGCTTTCTCAGATACATTAGCAGGGAGCTGGATCAGAAATGGAGCAGCCATTACTCGTACCCATATGGGATGCCAGCACTGTAGACGGGTGGCTTTACCCACTAAGCCATAGCACCAGACCTGATAATAACTATTCTAACTAGAATGAGATGATATCTCATGATATTTGTTAGTAAGACCAAGATATTTATTCTACATTTTTTAATTTATAGAAAGTAGATTTTCTTATAATTAAATAATAGCTACTATAAGATTTATATTTAACTGTGTAGAATATCTATTAATTATTTCTTGGCTCTCCTCCCTTTTACATAGCATCAGAAATTCTTCCATTTTAGTGGATATTTAGATTATTTATTGATTTTTTTAATTTAAATTTTTATTTTTAGGTATTTTTTAAAAATTTTATTGAAGGCATACAAATATCATGTGTTTCATATATATTAGATTCAGGAACATAGTGGTACTTTCCACCCTACCTCCCTCCACCCACGCTCCCATCATTCCACCTCCCTCTCCTATTCCCATTCTTATTTTTGACAAAGAACTCTTTGTGGTTAACTATATGCTGATAAGATTAGCTCCACAATAACTAAAGAGTTTAACAAATAATATGAAGAAAAAAACCTGTTCAACAGTCAAGATAAATACTATTCAAAATCATTGCATCTCAAAATGTCAGTTTCACTCCTATAGATTACCGTTAAGTACATCACCGTTAGTTACCACAAATCAGGGAGAACTTATGGTATTTGCCTTTTGGGAACTGGCTTAATTCACTCAGTATAGTGGTTTCCAGTTGCATTCATTTTGTTGCAAGTGACAGAATTTTTTTAAACTGCTGTGTGGTAGTTCATAGGGTATATAAATCCCATAATTTCTTTATCTAGTCTTCAGTTGATGGACATCCAGGTTGATACCATATCTTAGCTATTGTGAACTGAACTGCAATAAGCATAGGGGTACAGATCACTCTTTCATATGCTAATTTCTTTTGCTTTGGGTAAGTTCCCAGGAGTGGGATGGCTGGGTCATATGTAGGTCTATATTCAGATTTCTGAGGTATCTCCATATCATCTTCCACAGTTACTACATCAGATTACATTCCCACCAACAGTAGATTAGGGTACCTTTTTCCCCACCTCCTTGCCAGTATTTGCTGTTTGTTGATTTCTGTATGAGAGCCATTCTAACTGGGGGGTGAGGTGAAACCTCATTGTGGTTTTGATTTGCATTTCCCTCTTGGCTAGTGATCCTGAGCATTTTTTCATGTGTCTGTTGGCCATTTGGATTTCCCCTTTTGAAAAATGCCTGTTCAAGTCTTTTGCCCATTTACTAAATGGGTTGTTTGTTTTGTTGTTGAGTTTCTTGAACTCTTTATAGATTATGGATAGTAATCCTTTATTAGTTGGGTAGTTTGCAGATATTTTCTCCCATTCTATCAATTGCCTTTTCACTTTGCTGAGTGTTTCTTTTGCAGTGCAAAAACGTCTGAACTTGATGTAATCCCATTTGTCAGTTTTGGCTTTGATTGCCTGTGCTTCTGGGGTGTTTTCCAAGAAGTCTTTGTCTATGCCAATGTCTTGCAGAGTTTCCCCAATGTTCTTTAGTAATTTGATGGTATTGAGTCATAGATCTAGGTAGTTGATCCATTTGGAGTAGATTTTTGTATAAGGTTTAAGGTAGTGGACTTGGCGCTGTGCCATAGTGGGTAACGCCACCACCTGCGGTGCCGGCATCCCATATGGGCACTGGTTTGAGTCCTGGCTGTTCCATTTCTGATCTAGCTCTCTGCTGTGACCTGGGACAGCAGTAGAAGATGGCCCAAGTCCTTGGGCCCCTGCTCCAGCGTGGGAGACCTGGAAGAAGCTCCTGGCCCCTGGCTTCAGATCGGTGCAGCTCCAGCCATTGTGGCTATTTGGGAAGTGAACCAGTGGATGGAAGACCTCTCTCTCTCTCTCTCTGTCTCTGTCTCTCTCTCTCTCTTTCTCTCTCTCTGTCTCTCTCTGTCTGTCTCTCTGCCTCTGTGTAGCTATGCCTTTCAAACAAAATAAATAAATCTTTTTTTTAAAAAAAGGATAAAAGTAGGGGTCTTGTTTCATTGCTTCTGCATGCAGAGAGCCAGTTTTTCAATACCATTTGTTGAAGAGACCATCCTTGCTCCAGGGATTGATTGTACCTCCTTTGTCAAAGATAAGTTGATTGTAGATGTTTGGATTGATTTCTGGAGTTTCTGTTCTGGTCCATTGGTCTACACGTCTTTTTTGTTTTTGGTTTGTTTTGTTTTTCTTGTACCGGGCTGTTTTCATTATAATTGTCCTTTAGTATATCTTGAAATCTGATATTGTGATGCCACTCGCTTTGCTTTTGTTGTATGAGATTACTTTAGCTATTCCAGGTCTCTTGTGTTTCCATATGAATTTTAGCATTATTTTTTCTAGATCTTAGAAGAATGTCCTTGGTATTTTGATTGGGATCACATTGAATCTGTAAATTACTTTCAGTAGTATGGACATTTTGATGATAATGATTCTTCTAATCCATAGAAATGGAAGATTTTTCCATTTTTGTGTGTTTTATCAATATTATGATCACCATGCATATCCCTCAAAAGTTTTTAGTTTTTTTATTTAATTTTCTGGGTTGGCACAAGGACATAGAGAAAGATCCCATCCACTGCTTCATTTCCTAAATTCCCATAAGAGCTGTCAGTGAGCCTACAAAATGGAGAGCTGAGAACTCAACTCAAGACGTCCAAGGGTGACCGGGACCCCATTGCTTGTGCCATTTACTGGTGCCTCCCAGAGTCTGTATTAGCAAGAAGCTGGAGTCAGGAGTCTGAGCTAAGTGCTGAACCCAGGTACTCTGATGTGGGACATGGGTGCCCCAAATTCCTACCCCCCTTCAAATACTTGATATGGACATTGATAGAATAAAGTATGAATATGTCTCAGACACTCAGCTGATCTTTCCTAAAAGAAGGATGTGCATTTACTAATCTTGTTTATATCCACAACACTTAGTGCAGTATCTGTCACACAGTAAGCACTAAATATTTTTTTTATTTGACAGATAGAGTTAGACAGTGAGAGAGAGAGAGAGAGAGAGAGAAAGGTCTTCCTTCTTTCCGTTGGTTCACCCCCAAAATGACTGCTACGGCCGGAGCTACGCCGATCTGAAGCCAGGAGCCAGGTGCTTCCTCCTGGTCTCCCATGCGGGTTCAGGGGCCCAAGCACCTGGGCCATCCTCCACTGCCTTCCTGGGCCACAGCAGAGAGCTGGACTGGAAGAGGGGCAACCAGGACAGAATCCGGCTTCCTGACCAGGACTAGAACCCAGGGTGCCGGCGCCACAGGCGGAGGATTAGCCTAGTGAGCCACGACACCGGCCACCACTAAATATTTTTAATAATTAATGAAATCTCCAAAGGTCACTCAGCAGTATAATTCCAGAGGATAGATGATGATTTTTCTTATCTTCCTTTGTTCGCACTCTTATCCTTCCGTATGTAGCTATGTAAAAATAATTGCAAACAATTGCCACTGTACTTTTCTTGTATTTGCATAGAATTCTTTCATTATTTTATTTACTATCTGTTTTCCTTCCACTTACTTGAAAATTTAACCATCAGATACTGTCTAAAAGTATTTCAGTTGGTGCATGTATTTCACATCAAAGCATTCCTATTACAGAGTGCTTAGTCATTTAAATGCTTATTCGTATACTTTTTTGCAAGAATATCAGTGTCTCTTTAAAAATCTTATATAAATGTACACACACACACACACATACACACACATATATAAAAACTCCCAAACTGTCATTTCTCTTTTGTAATGCGGAGGTTAAGATAAGAGAACATGACACCTGGTTTTATTCAAGGCATTTTTGTTATTTCATTGATGTTTGTCTTTGAACAAAGAGTCATGCATGTTCTGGTCTTATTTATGGTGAATTGATTGGTTCCAAGGCATATTTATGACCTTAGACCTTACCAAGGATATTGTCTTTCTAGTTTATGTGGATGCCTTTCCAAGGACTCTGTCAATTTCTGTCCAAAGAGAAAGTTTCCAGTTGAACTTGAACCTATATCAGTTAACAGTAAAGTATTTAGATGCTGTTATCTTGTTTCTAATTTATAATTCAAGCTTTTAGCCAGGAAGTACTATTGATAGTCACTTTTTTTGGATTTATCTATTTATTTGAAAGGCAGAGTTAGAGAGATAGAGAGAAAGAGAGAGAGAGAGAGAGATTCCATCAGCTGGTTCACTCCCCAAATGGCCGCAATGGCCAGAACTGGACCGATCCTAAGCCATGAGCCAGGAGCTTCTTCGGGGTCTCCCATGCGGGTTCAGGGGCTTAACAACTTGGGCCATCTTCTACTGCTTTCCCAGTACTAGCAGAGAGCTGGATTAGAAGTGGAGCAACCAGGATTCCCATATGGGTTGCTGGTGCTGCAGGCGGCGGCTTTACCCACTGTGCCACAGTGCCAGCCCCGATAGTTGCTTTTTAAGTAAATGACTCTACTCAAATTTCATCTATTTTATCTCTACTACTCACACATTGATACTACATACTAGACATCATATATGTTTTATATACCACACACACATATATATGTAATGATTTATTTTTTTAATTATATTTGATTTTATTTTTTAAATATTTAAGATTTACTTTTTTTTAACTTTATGTTTTTGAAAGACCATGACAGAGAGAAACGGAGAGATGCAGCGAGAGAGAGAGAGATTGATCTTCCATCCACTGATTCACTTCCATAATAACCGCAACAGCCAGGGATGGCCCAAGCCAAAGACAGGAGCCCAGAACTCCATCCAAGTCTCTGACAAGGGTGGTAGGGGCCCAAGCACCTGGGCCTTCCCAGGTGCATCAGCCGGGAGCTGGATCAGAAGTGAAGTAGCCAGGACTTGAACTGGAGCTTAGCATGGTACTCCACAATGATGGCCCTATAATTTAAATTTTTAAAAACCTCAGGAAACTAACAGGAAAGAAAATTAAGTGTAGTAGAGATTAGTTCAGATTAATACCAAAAATGAATTAAAAGAGTATAGGTAAGGGGCCAGCACCCTGGCATAGTGGGTAAAGCTGCTGCCTGTAGTTCCGGCATCCCATATGGGCGTCGATTTGAGTCCCGGCTGCTCCACTTCCAATCCAGCTCTCTGCTAATGGCCTGGGAAAGCAGTAGAAGATGGCCCAAGTGCTTGGGCCCCAACATCCGCATGAGAGACCCAGAGGAAGCTCCTGGCTTTGGATCGGTGTAGCTCTGGCTGTTGCGGCCATCTGGGGAGTGAACTCGAGAATGGAAGGCCTCTCTCTCTCTTTCTCTGCTTCTGCCTCTGCTTCAGCTTCTGCCTTGACCTCTATGTAACTCTGCCTTTTAAATAAATAAATAAATATTTTTTGAAAAAAGAGTATAGCTAAGTCCATGAATGATGTAATTCCCGAAAGTTGACTTGAATTTCAGTAATAATATTATAGAGGGAAGCTTTGTTTATCTCTCCAAACAGTTTTTCAAAGTAATTATTTCTATGATTTTATTTATACTATCATATTTTCCTAAATATTTTGCTTTCTCTTAAAGTTGTATGTTTTCCTCCCTTTTGTTTACATGTAGATGACTATAGTGTGATTTACTATTATATACATTTTGATATAATAAACTAATATTTCTCATAATATTGAGATAACTTCAAACTATGGAATAAAAATCTTTACATGTATATAAATATTCATTGTTTTATCTAACATAAATATTTTCCAATTGCTGAATCTGCTTAGCATTCATAGGCCTCGCATTAGTAATAATTGCTCTTTCAGCTTATTTTTATTTCTTTTCTATGTGAAATAAATAGTGCATGGCCATTACACAAAATTTCAACAAATATAAATGGTACAGAGTAAAAAGTAGTCTTTTTTTCTTATATACCACAGTGACCTGAATGCAACTACTGCTATGAGTTTCACGTGGAGATAGTCCATGTAGTTACAAGCATATTTAAATATATATTTAATCCCACTTGTCCCAGCAATTACTCTTCAAGGTATATACCCAAAAGAAATGAAATGACATCTCAATACAAGATCTGTGCACAAACATTCATAGCAGCATTATTTATGGTAGCCAAAAGCGGAAACAATGCAAGTGTCCACCTGCTGCAGAATGGAACTGTAAACTGTGGTATATCCATATAGCACAGAACTATTTAGCAATAAAAAGAAATAAACTACGGATACATGCTACCACGTAGGTGATCCTTCAAAACATTGTAAGTTAGAGAAGTCAGTCACAATAGATCATATATTGCATGATTCCATTACTAAGAAATGTTCATAATATGCAAATCTATAGAGACTGAAATTAGATAAGTGGTTGCCTAGAGCTACCTGTGGTTGGGAAGGGGGTAGTGTAAGAAAGGGAAAAAAGTGAGTGACTGATAATGTGTAAGCTGATTTTTTGGGGGGGAGGGTGGTAAAAATGCTCTAAAATTGCATTGTAGTGATTGTTTTACAACCCTGTTAATATATTAAAAATCCTTGAATTGTGCACATTAAATAGATGAATATATGTGATATGAATTATATCTCATAAAACTTGTAAAATTTATATATAGGTGAGATTCTGAACAATCAATGTTTGGGACATATTCAAATCAAACTCATTTTTGCCTCCAAACATTCTATAAGGTTTACTTAGTATAGATATTCTTGCACCTGCTCTTGGTCACTACAGTCCCCTATGGTCATTCTCACTCATAGGTATTAATACAGTATTTTGCTGTCTAGTCCAAAATCGCCTCCAAACTCTGAACTTCATTTCACGTTCAGTAGTGCCCTTTCCACTCTATTAGGGCTGTTCCATCTTTCCGTCCATACCTATTAGGCCCAGCCCTCTCTGTCTCTTTTCTGTACTTCCCTCCTCCCAAGCAGGCTCATCTCTAATCTGTGTGAATACTTGTTCCACTTTCCTTCTCTTCTAAAAACCTAGGCTTCACTCTCAGGGTCTTACCACTGAGATTCTTCCACTCTTCTTCTTCTTTTTTTTTTTTTTTTTTTTTTTTTTTGACAGGCAGAGTGGACAGTGAGAAAAGAGAGACAGAGAGAAAGGTCTTCCTTTGCCGTTGGTTCACCCTCCAATTGCCGCCGCGGCCGGCGCACCGCGCTGAACCGAAGGCAGGAGCCAGGTGCTTCTCCTGGTCTCCCATGGGGTGCAGGGCCCAAGCACTTGGGGCATCCTCCACTGCACTTCCCGGGCCACAGCAGAGAGCTGGCCTGGAAGAGGGGCAACCGGGACAGAATCCGGCGCCCCAACCGGGACTAGAACCCGGTGTGCTGGCGCCGCAAGGCGGAGGATTAGCCTAGTGAGCTGCGGCGCCAGCCCTTCCACTCTTCTAAGGGGCCTTTGGATAGGGCCCAAATCAACCAAATATTGGTTCAATTTTCTCTTTGTTCCACAATTAGAGTAATCATATAATGTATCATCCAAGCTTAGGCACTTTTGTAAGTGAAAGGGGATACTAATAATTACAGTGGGACAAAAGGCACAACATGGAACCATTTTGGCTGAATTAGTCTTATAGATACCCTCTGCCTTGAAAATACCTGCACCTCATGTGTACCCCAGCCTTGGAACATGGCCCCATCTGTCCATCTGTGGCGCTTCCTTTGCTTCTCTCAAGTGTGAGGTGAGCTCCATTCCTCCATGTCACTCAGTTGCAAAGTACACATTTGGTAGATTTCGGAGGGCTCCCACAGAAGAACTCTTCGCTTGGCTAGAGAAGATGGGTGAGAAAGCACAATTCTTACTCAGGGAGACAAAAAAGAGCTCTTTCCAAATAAATGTCTGCACAAAATCCTACCTCTGCACTTGCTTAAACCATTTAAAATCTGGAACTCAGCAAGTTCAAGAGTGAGGAACAGATGCTAACCCATTTCCTTTTGAAATCTCTATTTAGTGATTGGTAACTTGCACTAGTATTTTACATCTGTTATTATGAGGTGCCTAGATCCAACATCAATTTTATTGTCATATTTTGTATGTATTCTTTTTTTTTGTCCACACAAATGATAGTTATTTTTGAAATATAATGTCAAAAGAAATTATTTGTATTAGTGGTTAACTGTAGCAAAAATAGACTGAAAAATCATAAAACAAAAGTTTTTTTTTTTTTTTTTTTGACAGGCAGAGTGGACAGTGAGAGAGAGAGACAGAGAGAAAGGTCTTCCTTTGCCGTTGGTTCACCCTCCAATGGCCGCCGGGGCTGGCGCGCTGCAGCCGGCGCACCGCGCTGATCCGATGGCAGGAGCCAGGAGCCAGGTGCTTTTCCTGGTCTCCCATGGGGTGCAGGGCCCAAGCACTTGGGCCATCCTCCACTGCACTCCCTGGCCACAGCAGAGAGCTGGCCTGGAAGAGGGGCAACCGGGACAGAATCTGGTGCCCCGACCGGGACTAGAACCCGGTGTGCCGGCGCCGCAAGGCGGAGGATTAGCCTAGTGAGCCACGGCGCCGGCCTAACAAAAGTTATTTTTTATAACTTTAGAGAAATGACTTGACTTCTTGAAGCCTTAAATTTATCCCCAGTATTGGGGCCAGCACTGTGGTGTAGTAGGCTAAACTTCTGCCTGTTGTGCCAGCATCCCATATGGGTGCTGGTTTGGGTCTCTGCTGTTCCACTTCTGACCCAGCTCCCTGTTGGTGTGCCTGGAAAAGCAGAGGAAGATGGCCCAGGTCCTTGGGCCCCTGCACCATATGGGAGATCCTGACTCCTGGCTTCATCCTGGCCCAGCCCTGTCCATTACAGCCATTCGGGGAGTGAACCAATGGGTAAAAGATTCTCTCTCTCTCTCTCTCTCTCTCTCTCTCTCTCTCTCTCTCTCCCTCTCTTTCTCTTTCTCTTTCTCTTTCTCTTTCTCTTTCTCTTTCTCTTTCTCTTTCTCCTTCTTTCTCTTTCTCTTTCTCTTTCTCTCCCTCCCTCCCTCCCTCCCCCCTTCCTCCCACCCCCTCTCCTTTCCCCTCTCCCTCTCTCTCCTTCTCTCTCTGTATCTCTGCCTTTTAAATAAATAAATAAATCTTTTAAAAAGTATCCCCAGTAATTGAGGCTAATAATAGTGCCTACCAGATAGGATTATTACATCATAAGAGATGATAAATATGTGGGGAGATTAGCAAATACTCGATCTGTATTTGGTATGCAATGAGTTGATTATGCATATTACTATGATTGTTATAATCATATAACATCAATATAATAGCAAAGATGAGGAAAACAAACTGTATGACATGTAAAAATTATTTTTCAGTATACAACTCTAAGGATTTTAGAAGCAGGAGATGTCATTGAGGATTTTTTCACAGCACTAAATCACAAAAATATCTGCAAATATTTAAAGGATAAAATTGGTTTACAATGGGTGCTCAATTAATGTTGAATAAATTAAATTAAGTAACTCTTACTTTAGTGATCAGGTAATTTTACAAAGTATATCAAACCAGTATTAGTTTACTGTGACTTGTAGCAAATTATCACAAACTTGGTTGCTTTAAATAAACATTTATTCTATCACGTATCTGGAGGCCATGAGACTGAAATCTGTCAGGACCACAGATTATCACACCATAGCCAATCAGAATGCCTGTTTTGTGTCTTATTGTCATTTGATAAACTTGACCTAAGGTCTTTGACTTCTTGAATCTCTTACAGAGCAAAGCACACTAAATTTGTGATAATTTTTTTCTTTTTTTCTATGCATATACTTGAAGGTATAAATTATAGAGGTTTGAAATTATGTTTAAATTATGGGTAGTTTGTTAGAAGAGTGTCAGTGGTAATTTAACTTCTGAAAAAATACCTGTTAATCAATAGAATATATAGTTTGTAAAGTATCTCTGAATCTGTTGTGTTTAAGTCTATACACTTCTATGTAATTCCAAAGGGATTAAAAGTGCGCAACCTGTAACTGCATCATTCTGCTCTTTGGTTTTGTCTGTGAATGACTGCGTCTTGTTTTGTTTTAAAAGATATACACAGAGCCGGCGCCGCAGCTCACTAGGCTCATCCTCCGCCTACGGTGCCGGCACACTAGGTTCTAGTCCTGGTTGGGGTGCCAGATTCTGTCCTGGTTGGGGCACCGGATTCTGTCCTGGTTGCTCCTCTTCCAGTCCAGCTCTCTGCTGTGGCCTGGGAGTGCAGTGGAGGATGGCCCAAGTGCTTGGGCCCTGCACCCCATGGGAGACCAGAAGGAAGCACCTGGCTCCTGGCCATTTTGGGGGTGGTGAACACTCCCATGACAAAATACAAATTAACAAGAGAAAAGCGTAACAAACTTATTTATTCAGTTTTACCTGCTCCAGGAACTTCAGAAATGAAGACTCAAAAACACAGGGAAAACCATATTTGTATGCTTAAGTTTAATGAAGAATTAATAGTCATATAGAGGTATTGGTGGGAGAGGAGTTCTAATTTCTATGACTCACTCAGTTGGCGGAGAGGAACTTTAGTCTCTCTGACATGCCTTGGAGAACAGACAGTGGGAAAAAGAATGGCTGTGGAAACTTCAGAGCGACTTTGCTTCTGAGCTTCTTCCAGTCTCCTTCAGTTGAAAGTACTTAGCATGCCAAGGTACCATGCTCTGGGGTATCATGTTCTTAGCCATAATGCTGCAAACCTACTATTTTATTATAAAATGGTCTTGGAACTTATACTGTATTGCTTTAAAAATTAACTGAGATTTGCCTAAGTTTATAAAATATATATGTAAATTATTAAATTATTATGTTTTGAATGCTTCCATCAGAATGTAGACTAGTATAGATAATTTTTGAAGCTTCAAGTGCAATTGAATATTTTGATTCATAAATTTTAAGCTAACTAGGGACTGTTTTATCATAAAGCATCATCAGAGAGATAAAAAAGTATTGTATATGAGCGAAATTGACATTCTGAGATTTCATTATTGTTTACAGCCCTTGTCTCTACTGTTAAGGAATAGTGTTTTTTCTTACTATTTGTTAATTCTTTACTTAATGGAGAGTTAATCTTGTGATTATAAAATAAACTGAAAGTATGTCATTGTAAAAATTAAAAGAAAGAATAAGGGAGAGGGAGATTGGGAGCATGGGAAGGAAGGAGGGTGGGGTGGGAAGCATCGCTATGCTCCTAAATCTATATATAGGAAATACATGAAATTTGTTCTCCTTATATAAAATAAAAAATTACAAAAAGCAGTGGCAGGTTGAATAAAAAGCTTTAAACCAAAAAAAAAAAAAGAGATAAAAGAGTATACACTTATAGCATTACTTTCTGATTTAAATGAAAAAAGGATTAGTATTGTCAACTTTAAATGAAAATTAGTGGTAAGCGAATATAGCATAGGGTAAAAGTATTGCAGTTCATAACCCTTGAATTCATGCTTCTTGTGTGTGTGTGACCTTAGAAATGTACTTTAATCTTGATTAACCATGATGTCCTCATCTGAAAATGGGAGTCATGATGATATATAAATGACTGGATTTTTTTCTTATGCATTACATTAAAATTAGTTTTTAATGTTTTTAATATGTACCTCATCTTGTGAAGTATCTGTGTTTTAAGAATAGAAAGATCATACCTCAGTAATTCTTCTCTTTTTTCAAGAATTGATATAAATTGTATCCTTAAATGCTTAAACAAATGACTCATTGGTTGAATGAATTATTGGCTGTGTTTATACAGTACATGAGAGACATAGGAATTTTAATTTATTGAGGAAATTGTTTCTTTTAGTGTCTTTTTGAGAAGAATTATGTAGTTAGAGAAGAGAAGGAAAATTTATTTTGGGGAGAGGAACATTTTCAATTGTGTAAAGAAGATAATCTGATGAGAGGGCTGGAGGAGCATGCAGTATTTCTTTAAAGATTGATTTATTATTTATTAGAAAGCCAGAGGCAGAGAGAGAGAGGCCTTCCATATCCACTGGTTCACCCCCAAAATGGCCGCAATAGGCGAAGCTGAGCCTGGAACTGCTTCCGGGCCTCCCAGGCAGGTGCAGGGACCCAAGGACTTGGTCCATCTTCTGCTGTTTTCCCAGGCCATAGGGAGAGCTGGATGAGAAGTGGAGCAGCCGGGACCAGCTCCCATAGGGGATGTCCTCACTGTAGGCTGAGGCTTTACCCACTAAGCCACAGTGCTGGCTCAGAGCATAGAGAATGTTGACATGTAAATAAAAATAGTAAGTGCCTTGAGAGCAATTTAAAGAGGGAAAATAAACTCAAAATTTGGAAAAATGAGGAAATAAAAATACATTTTTATGCATGATGATTGCTTTGTTTTTTGTTTTGTTTTTCAGTATATGGCTTCAAGTTAAACTTTCTGAGATAAACTGTAAAATAATCAGGGCTTAAATTTGAGGACCACAGTAAGTCATTCATTGGAATGCATTCATTGAGAACTTACTATGTTCCAGGACTCTGCTAGGTATTAGAGGTTAAATTCTGAATTAAAAAATAACTCATTTGCCTCTCTTAAATTCCAGTGTGGGAAAGACTGTACACAGACAAGTCAACAACTCTCCGAAGAGACAGATAGTACTGCTACGTGTTTTCCAAGTTTAATTCCATGTAGCAGTGAAAACACAGAATAAAAGGAAGTTGGATGTAATTGAAAGAGAGAGGTCAAGACTGTGACTTTTTTCTGAGGATGAATAAACAAGTAGATTTGTGTCTGACCGTTTGTAATGCATTTGTAGAGCTTTGCCCTCACCGTTCCAAGTCACGACAAAGAATGGAGATTAGGAGGGGATAGTGTAGCAAAAGGCAGACATGTATCAGAAAGTAAAGGCGAGCCGGCGCCGTGGCTCAATAGGCTAATCCTCCACCTTGCGGCGCCGGCACACCGGGTTCTAGTCCCGGTTGGGGCGCCAGATTCTGTCCCGGTTGCCCCTCTTCCAGGCCAGCTCTCTGCTGTGGCCAGGGAGTGCAGTGGAGGATGGCCCAGGTGCTTGGGCCCTGCACCCCATGGGAGACCAGGAAAAGCACCTGGATCCTGGCTCCTGCCATCGGATCAGCGCGGTGCGCCGGCTGCAGCGGCGGCCATTGGAGGGTGAACCAACGGCAAAGGAAGACCTTTCTCTCTCTGTCTCTCTCTCTCACTGTCCACTCTGCCTGTCAAAAATAAAAATAAAAATAAAAGTAAAGGCTAACTTGGTGGATTTTCCAATTATTTGTCAGTTTTGAAGTGGTAAACATAACTTGGACTGTGGGCTGTTATCACCTGAGTTGTCTATTAATGCTAACATACAACTTAAGATCATGATGGTAATAATGTGCTTTTCTTTAAGTTCAAGTAAACATCATCAGAAGAAGCACAAAGCAAATGGAATATGCGGTACATAGCAGCCATAACAAAGGGCACATTCGCAGGGTCACAGGTTTCACTACTAACAGAGACTGACGCTTTTCATTTTTCTGGAACAGAGTTTTGAAGTGATGAACACTGTTAAAGCACCCTTACAGAGCTCAGCCCCATTACTTCTAGACGTTTCTCTCAACAGTGTTTGATGGAGATCAGAGACCCTGAACTGCCTGCCAACAAGTATTAATTACTTAATAAAAACAATATACTTGTTGATCCTCCCATATTTCTTACTTAAAATGAAAAGAGCCTTAACTATTTTTTTTCTGATTGTTAAAACAGAAGTTTATTGCAAAATTCTGGAAAACAAATAGACAAATTATTATTAATGCTTTTCTCCCATGGTTGGGTTTCAGATACTTTAACTTTCTTCTATTGATTGTCCCCACAGTGAGTCACAGAGAGAAGCTGAGGTGCTCTGAGGTCACGAGCAAATAGAGATGGCATTGAGCAGGGCTGCTGGACTCACAGTCCGCTGTTTTGTGTTATAGCCTGGGTATTCCCTTGCCCTTGAACTAACATAGGTGCACCCTTTCCTTTGGCTCCAAAGAGTCCCTCTAAACCAGGTGGGGTTACATCCTACACTTGTTTTTATTACTAACCATTCCATAGAACCAGGCACATGGGAGAAACTAAAAGAATTTACATTTTTTTCCATCTTATTAAATGTCCAATTTTCTGCAAGTATGAAATACCATTATCTGATGGAGATGTGGTGAAAAGTAGTCTATAGTCAGTTTCAGGGGCAGGAAACATTCCATATTCTATGAGAGAATATCATTGTTTTTCATAAGAAAATCCATCTGTGTGTGCCTATGGGGTATAATATTCATTTAATTGAAGGTGAGATGTTTCCAACAAACATTAGTGAGTAATTCTTTATAGTTGAGCTTCCATTTTCCTTGCCCCAGATTAGTCTCAGTATCTAGTATCTAGTGTTCTCCCTCTCCCTCTCCCTCTCCCTCTCTCTCTCTCTCTCTCTCTCACACACACACACACAGATGAGCACGCACACTACCATTGCATAAAGAGAGCGAGGGAGGAAGTTTTCATTAGGGATACATCAAAACTAGGTTAATGCAAATGAACAAGACGCCAAGTACAGTATGAAAATTGACATTTATTAGCACACTCTGCATGAAGATATTTTCAAAGCTTTGCCATGCATATGAAAATATTCAATTTTTGTGCTCATGTTTTCATTATTCAGAAGCATGCACTACTTTCTGTTGTTCCAAAATGCAAGTTGTAAATTTACTCGGAAAATTTCAGTGATGCAGGATTTCATTTAGTCTTCTGCAGCTGACCTGATAATTTCCTTTCAACCATAACAGTAATTCAATGTAAATGAGGGAAAGTAAATGGAAATAGAAAAATTGTATATTTTTGAAAATGAAAATAATTAAATTGATTATTAATTTTAGTGGCTTTTGGCCATATGCAAGTCTATATATTTATCCACATAATTTAATTTTACCATCATAGGCATAACACATATTTTCTGTTCACAGAAAAGGAAAGTTTCACAAGCCTTATTTATTTATTCATTCATTTAAAGGTATTTACCCTGATTCACTTTACTTTTTAAACATATCTATAAATTTCATGCACACAAATCAATTCTTATAAAAATAAAATGGAAAATAAAGTACACACAAGAATCATCTTAGTACTTCTTGAACAATACTGATCTCTATTTTCCAACTTCTCCAGGACTAGCAATATTTTAAAACTAGGACACAACCAATCAAATATTTTTTACTGAAATTTCACAAATTGCTTTATAGATTATTTTTAAACATTTGTTCATTCATTTTCTTTAGTTGAGTGGAAGAAGGACAGAGAGAGATAGAGGTAAGAGTTCTCCCAAGTTCCTGCAACAACTGGCGCTGGGTCAGGCCAAAGCCAAGAGCCACAAACACAACCCAAGTCTCCCATCTGGGTGGCAGAAACCTAAATATTTGAGCCATCACCCACTGCCTCCCAGGGTGTGGGTTAGCAGAAAGCTTGATTTGAGAGTGGAGCCAGGACTTGATGCAAGCATCCCACACAGCTCCTTAACTGCTGTGCCAAACTCCCACCGCATAGATCATTTTTTATAGATCTTGGAAGTTTTCTATTGTCAGAAATATAGGCTAAGTCATTCTTTTTAAACTATTTTATATTTTTATAAAATAAGCATAACTTTTAAAAAAAATCTGTTTTATTTGAAAAGGAGAGAGATAGGGATAGAGAGAGAGAGGGGAAGAGAGAGAGAGAGAGAGACCTTCTATCCACTGGCTCACTGCCCAAGCACCTTCAACCATCAAATGTAGGCCAGGCCAAAGCCAGGAGCATAAAACTCAGTCTGAGTCTCTCACCTAATGGCAGTGACCCAACTGCTTGAACCATTTCTTGCTGCCTCCCAGAGTGTGCCATTAGCAGTAACCCGGAAGCAGAAGCAGAGTCAGTACTCAAACCCATTCAAATGCCCATTGTCAAATGCCCATTCCTATACTGTTTGGAATGAGAACTATTGCATAGTCTACATAAACGTTATTAAATGCTTTCCCTGTAGATATATATTTAAGATTGTCCACATGTTTTGACCTTACTAAGTGTGCTTCAGTTAAACCAGGATTATGCCTCATTGTAAACATATGCAAGTTTTTTTTTCTTTTTTTCTAAGATTTTATTTATTTATTTATTTGAGAGGTAGAGTTACAGACAGTGAGAGGGAGAGACAGAGAGAAAGGTCTTCCATCCTCTGGTTCACTCCCCAAATGGCCGCAACGGCCAGAGCTGTGCCAATCTAAAGCCAGGAGTCAGGTGCCTCTTCCCAGTCCCCCATGTGGGTGCCAGGGCCCAAGGACTTGGGGCCATTTTCCACTGCTTTCCCAGGCCACAGCAGACACCTGGATTGGAAGAGTAGCAGCCGAGACTAAATGCCGATATGGGATGCTGGTGCTGCAGGCGGAGGATTAACCTACTGCGCCATGGTGCCAGCCCCTATAAGCAAGTTTTTCTTTGGGATAGACACTAAGGAGTGCAACTGATAGTTAATTATAGGGTACAGGCATCACTCATTTCATACATACTGCCAAATTGCCTTCCAAATGTCAGTACCAATTATTTTTCCACCAGTAGGAAGTCAGAGTTCACAAGTCTCCTATCTTTTGAAAGCATCAAGAAGAGAAATTGCTATTGACATGTTGTTTTAATAGGTATTTTAGGTGCAGGTGTGTGGCATCATGGGTAAGCCACTACCTGTGATGCCAGCATCACATGTGGGATTGCTAGTTCGTGTCTCATCTGCTCTGCTTCCTATCCAGCTTCCTGCTAATGCGCCTGGGAAGGCAGTGGAAGAGGCTCCAAGAACTTGGGCCCCTGCCAACCATGTGGGAGATTCAAATGGAGTTCTTGGCTACTGACTTCAGCCTGGCCCAGCCTTGGTGACCATTTAGGGAGTGAACCAGCAGATGGAAGATCTATCTCTTTCTCCCACTCTGCCTTTTAAATAAGTAAATCATTTAAAAACTATAAATTTCACTGATTTCTAGTGATTTCAGTTTTGCTTATTCTTTTTAATTTTTTTAACTTTTAGTAGTTTTAAGCAGATTCAATGTGATTTGTAGATGCAGTTCCAATAACATAATGATTTTCCCTTACTCTCTCCCTCTTTCTGTCTCCCTTCCAGCCTCTTTTCTTCTCCCTTGCATATTATTAATGGTTATTTTGTACTTCTTCTCTTTGAATTACCTGTTGATAACCTTTGAACAGTTTTGTGTTGATTTATTTTTCACTAATTTATAGATACTATTTTGTAAATTATTCATTTCAATCTTTTGAGGATTTTGCACACTTCAGATATTTTCTTAGAATATGTTGTTTATCGTTTTTTAGTTTGTTTAGGTTGTTAAAATTTAAAATTATTGTATATTAAATATGTCAATCTTGTCTTCACGATTTTGCCCCTTCCTGCTTGCTATTTAAGAAAGTTTTCCCTATCCGCATATCAGAATCTAAACTTTGGTATATCTGTATATTTCTTAAAAGGCAATTTCATCTATACTCAATTTAGAGTTTATTTTCTGAATGGCTAATGACAGAAATTGGTGTATATATGGATATATGTGTTTTTATCTGTGTGCATATATGCATGCATAATATATAACAGTTACTTGAATTACATTACAAAGTGAGTTCACTATAGAATATCATTAACTCAATTGCTTGGGTAATTAGCAAGATATCCATATTTGTCTTCCCTATGCTTTTAAATATTTCCTCTAAAATATCAAAAGTTATGCTTTCTGGCTTTTTGAGTTATTCCTTCTTGTTTTTTTTTTTTTTAAATTCTTTTATTTCACGTCAAAAAAGCTTCAGTGACAAAAGGGCCCATTTCTTCTCTCTTTTGTGCTACTGGTAGTATAGTTATTAACAAAGTAATGCCTCTTTCCACTGTTATTTCACTGGGCCCAACCTCCTTACTCCTCCTAGCTCAAAATCCTTAACTTCATTACATCAACAATGTCTCTTTTGTCACATAAGATAACGCATTCATACATTCTGGAATTTAGGTTGTGGACATCTTTGGGGGACTATTATTCATCCCTCCACAGTGCCCTCCTCTGACCCAACTCACTTGCTATCAATGTAGGTGTGTGTGAGAAGTGAAGAGTGGTAGAGTTGGGAAGATGCTTGATTGCTCTCAACTGAGCTTGAACCTTTGCTCACAAAGGGGGCAGCTTCACTTGAAAAGGGATGTGGCTAAGCAGGCACCATAAAAGGTGCTTTGAATTTCATCCCTGAGTTGAAAGAATTTACGGATCAAGTTGTATGATAAGATTAAATGATTTACATCTTGTAAAGTGAGTTGAACAATGCCTAAGCCTAATAAGCACGGAACACATTTGTATATGTATTTATATTTGTTAAATAAAGCAAAACTATCATGTCCACAAGGAGGGGAGTTTCAAAGAGAAAACTGGTTTGTAAATGTGATACATCTGAGCTGATGGATTTTGTCAGTTACTTTCTTCAGGGTATACTAAATCTTTCCTGTTGATTGTCAGAAGGTAAAACACCTTGACAGGTTTTTCCAGTGGTGGTGATGGTTATGTAGGGATTATACAGTTAATTGTCACATGTTTATGAAAATGTCAAGTTAAAATCAAGAACGAAAGGTGTACACTGAAAATGGCAGCATTAATTGGCCTATCCCACACTTATTTATTGAACACTTACATTGTGCCAAATGTTTCAGGGCATCAATGACAAAGAACAGATAGTCCTTGTGCCCAAGGCTTTTAAAATCTAATAGAGTAAATTCTTCTGAGTATGCAAATACAGTACAAAGTGAATTACACTGTGACCTAAAGAAAATATAAGAACAAAAGGATATAAAAGATTATAAATGAGAGTGGTCATATCAGCAAAGATGCCTTAGAGTAAGTAGGTAGCATTTGAAATAAGCCTTGGCTATAAAGGTGAGAGGATACAGGTTACGTAAGATAGAGATAAAATGAAAGGATATGAAATTAAAAACTTTGGCAGAAATAGCAGACATTGCACCTATGTTTGTAATGAGAGAAAATGAAGAAGTTCAATATAGCTTTTAGGACATACCCCACTGTGGGGAGGGTTGTACTTAATTCGGTTGGAGGTAATGAATTTTGAAGGAGGGGACATGTTGTTAAGCCTGCTTGTGAGAAAAATTGATTCTGCAGTCATGTATTAGATAAACAGAATGGAGGCGAGATCAAAGGGAGGCATAGCAGTTAACAGCTTGTCAACAAGTGGCCTAATTTGAGAGTTGGTGAAGATTCTGCCTGGGTTAGTGAGAGTGAACTACAAGGTGGAGGGTGGGGGAGAGAGGCTGATGAGAGCAGCCCTGTAAAGCAGAATGCATGGGATTTAGCAACTGATAGAGAAAGGAAGGGAGGGGCCTGAAATGACTGGTTTCCTGCTTGGATGACTAGCATCATATGGTATTAGCAAAGAAACAGGACATTTGGCAGATGATATATCCTTGTCTTTTAACTGGATGAATTTAGTATGCTAGTAGAATTTTGAGGGTGACTGTTTTCAAACAAGTATTTGAAATGAAATTGAAAGTTCTGGAGAGAGACAAAGAAAGACTTGGGAGTCTTAGTATAAAATAATCTTAGCATGAGGGAAGGGAAACTTTGTAGCTCCTTTAGCTCTCTGAACTCATCTCACTTGAGTTGCAGCCCTTTCCCCATATCTGCCAAATGGTTGTCTTTCCTACACTTGAACTTCGAGTCCATGACATCCTGAGGCAGAATTTCTATTAGCATCATTCAGTCAGAAATGGTTTTCTTTGTTCTGAGCTCTCCAGAGTTCTTTTTCTTAGAGACTTCTCTGCATGTTGGGACCCAACTGTAGAACAGTTCCACTTCTTCCTTCTTACAAAAGCTCCTGATCAACTCACTATTTAGCCTACTCTTCTAGTTATGCAGGGGATGAAAATCGTGTTCAGATCTCATGAAATAGATTAGTGTTGTCTTGCTGTGCTGCTTGATAGAGTTTTCCCAGAAATAAATTCATAGAAAACACAAAATAGAACTTTGTGTTGGTTCTAAGCTCATTTAATATAGCATGCAAAATTGAATTAAAAATCTATGACAGAAATCAATAGGGTATCCTTATAGACAGATGGCTAGAGACAAATGTCCACCTCTGTCACCTCTCCCCCTTCCTATGATCCTGTGCTGTTTTATAGGCTAAACAGCTACAGTTTATACAGTGATTTATGTGACAGTTTCCAGTCACATCGTTGTCTTTGGTTTAAAATAGCATGGAGAAGAGTGTTTTAGATTTGTCCCTCCATTGGTGTAGAGACTGTGCTTTATAAAAAATTTATTTCACAGAAAATCAGTTTGGATACATGCTCCAGCAGCTTCATAGTCAGCATACGGTCACTGTCTGTTAATCTCTGCAACTACCTTGTAATCAAGTGGAGGCTTGCCCATCGTTGCTGTTGTATTTCAGCTTACGGGAGTTGACCATTACTCCAACTTAATCACTTAGCTTCCCAAGTGGTTTTATTTATCAGGTTGTCTTTTTGTCTCCTTCTAAGACATTGTTCACAGTGTAGAATGATGTTAAACAACTTATAATTAGGATAGGGCCCTTGAGTTAGCGGTATTCCAATTTGTCTGTCAGTTGTCAAATGTCCGAAATGTCCAGGAAGTAATTTGAGAGGAACTCCATTGAAGTGGTGTAGATGTAAGAAGCCGGTTTTCAATATGACACTGTCTTGTTCTGAATTCAATTATATAAAACGACATTGCTTTGGTGTTAAGAGCTTGAACTTTTGAATCAGTGCACCCAGGTCTAAATCCCATTCTTCCATTTCACATGTACTTATCCTTTCTGAATCTGTTTCCTACGGAGGATATTAATGCCTATATTATATACAATGTGGAGGTATGATTATGTAGGATACTTATAAAGGAACTTCTAACATATATGGATGAACGTTCTGATTTTTTTCTAAAGGTGGCTTTTGGTTTGTTCTGTTTTCCCCCATCATTTATATGAATAATACTTACCTATTTTAAAGATGATCAAAACCAAGGAGGTAGTCTAGAAACCCATGGCCCTCATGTCCTTACTTCTGTACACTTACCAAAGCTGATTTAACACTGTGATCTGTGACTCTCAAGATCTATTCCTGTTGATAGAATATTCCGTTACTCACTTGTCATGGCTCACACTGACTAAAGAAAGATGTGGAGGAGATGATGGGCACTCCCTATTGCAATGACTGCCTCCCCTCCCTGCCACTTGCTCTGATTAGCAGAATTCAATGTGTTATTAAACCCATCCCTTGAAGTTTTAGCTTGATTTATTATATTTTTCATTTCTGGAAGTTCAAATGATTTTTCATTCAAACCATTGTTGACAGATTTAGAAGTATCTATATGTGCTTTTTACTTTCATTTGTTTAACGTGCTTATTTTCAAAGGGCTGGCTGATAATTCCAACCTCTGTAGTTTCACTACAGAGAGCCATAGCTGCCCTCTGCTCTTTCTTGTGATTCTTGCTCAAGGCCCTGTATTTCCTTTTGTGCTTAGTTGTTTTGCTTTGTTTTGATTTCAGTGAACTGATTTTCCTTGGAATATTATTTCTGAGGATTCTCTGAGGCCTAGGATGAAGGGAGACTTGCAGAGAGGATTTCCATTAGCCTTGGCAGGTGCCTAAGGTGTAACTACTCTGGGATCACTGCAAATTAAATGAAATTCATAGCTTGAGGTTTTGGGGACTATCCAAGTAATAAGAATTTGTGCTGTAAATCTACCTTTTGGGTGTGTAAGGGGTATAGAGGGTCAAGTTTGGTTATGTTTCATCATTTTTTCTACAGGATGTAGCCCTTAGCTTCACTGAATGGAATTTTTCTCAAATTTAGAGTTTGGCTGAGCTCCCCCCTCCAGCTCTGTGCTACCATTAAACCTAGGCTCAGGCTACTGGAATTTCAAGGATCAATAAATGCTCAGTAAAAACAAGTGTCTTCATTGGGCCACTTAACTCTTTGAGCTCTGGATTTACTTATAATTTGCCATCAGAATTCCTATCTTGTTTACCATTAAGTACTTCTGTGAAAAAAATTAACTAAGGAGTTTTACTTATTTTCAGTGGAAAAGTTGGTCCAAATAACTTAGCTTTCCATATTGCTATAAATAGAATTTCCCCGTCATTTCTCTATGAATTTTCTCAACAAGATTTCCTATTTAACATTGCAGATTTTTGCCATAATTCTCATTCTGTGACCCCACTTTCCTGCTGTTTGCAACTTTATTTATAATCTCCACTTCAATTTTATTTCTCCCCATTGGATAACATATTATCAGCATCTTGAAATACTTAACTCTTACGAATGCCTTAGAGACTACAGAACATAATCTTTAAAATAATCTTTTAAAATCCTCCAGATTTAGGAATGGATACAGTTCTTAGGAGAAATAGTTAAGAGTTGGCAAATTGAAATAAAAATATAAAGTGAGAAACTCATGGATAGAAAGAGAGTGTTATTGAGATAATTGAACAGGCCACTTAGATTGGCAGCAATGTTCGTGAAACCAGAAAACAGGTACACAAAATAAGCTAATTAAAGCAGGTAAAACAGAAGGGAATGATGGAATAACAGAAGGGACAAGATCAACTCTTAATCTTGGGGAATTTTATTGTGTATTCAGATTTGTAAAAATCAATTAATGAACATTTGCCTATAGACCACATAAATCATGGTCTTCCATTTGCTTAGAACTAATTAGCAGACATTATCTGTAACAAAAATATGTTTTACCTTGAAAGAACATCCTTAGAACAGTTTCTCCTCAAATCACTACCTAGAAACAATAAGGAAATAGGAAGTTAATTATATAAGACATCTGAATCTTTGTGATTTTTTAAACTTGGAAGAATTAGAGAATACTAAAGAAAGTATGAATCTTGCCATGTGGTATGGTTTAAATATTTGTTCATTGCAAAACTCTTGTTGAAATTTAATTGTCATTATAATAGTGTGAAGAAGTTGAAGCTATTGGTGCTGATTAGGTCAAGAGGACTCTGCCCTCATGCATAGATAATACTATTATTGCGGGAATAGTTTCCTGAAAAACGGATGGATTCAGCCCAATTTTCTTCTCTCTGTCTCACCTCTGCTTATTTGTACTTGACCATCTTACGATCCAGCAGAAAGTCTCTGCCTAGATGCAGGTGCCATGCTACCGGACTTTGCAGCCTCAAGAATCATGAGGCAAGTAGAGCGCTACGGTTTCAGAATGACCGAGTTTGTGGTTTTCTGCTATAGTAGCAGAAAACAGTCTAAGCCATGTTTTCTCACATCAAAAATTCTACCTCTGCCATTAATTCTCACTTAGAAGACATTGATGTATTACAAGTAAAAGAAGATAAAATACTTGAAAATCTTCTGGGTTATAGTATATATGGATATATATTTCTTCATCTTCAGTTTTCTAAGAATTTTTGAAGTTGCATAGCCAATATTTATTATTTCTTAAGCCCCTTCTTCCCCTGGCACTATTTTAAGTGTTTTGCATATAGTTTCTCATGGAATCCTCACAAGAAACCCATGATGTTCCAATTATCATCACTATGTTGTAAGCAAAAAGGAGATCATAGTAAATAAGTAGGAGACAACCTTATTGTTTGTAAAATTCCATCTATATTTACTTTGAGGCATCTGAACATTTTAAAGGTCTGTTTATTTGAGCAGTAGCGGGAAAGAGCGATGGACAGAACATGAGCTGCCATCTGCTGGCTCACTACACAAATGAGCACAATGGCTGGGGCTGGGCCAGGCTGAAAGTGGGAGCTGGGAACTCCATCCATCCAGCTCTCCCACGTGGGTGGCCGACACAACTACTTTAACTATCACAACCACCTCCCGGTGTCCACATTAACAGGAAGTTGAAATCAGGAGCTGGGGCAGGGATCAGACCCATGCACTTCAGTGTTTCATGTGGGCATTGTAATCAGCCTCTTTACCGCTGGGCCAGGTGCCCATCTTTGGTGTACATTTTAATTTTGATCCTCATACCAAGTCTGTCAGTGAGTCAGATATTGTTATGCATTCTTTATACATGAAAACAAAGAGGATCAGAGGAGAGAAGTGACTTGCCAAAGCTACGAGTAGGCTTCTAAGTCATGGTCTACTAATTTTGTACAATGCCATATTTTGAAGGATAAACATGATCACAATGATAATAATTATGATGATGTTAGTGATGAAATTCATACATGTATTTTTCATAGTACACATTTTCTACGAACTTTTTGAAGACAGCTCCTATCGATTATAGGGAAGAAAATACCAATTTTCCCTACATCCTTCTAAGTTCCTGGCTAGACCCCAAATGACAAAAGACAGATTAACTAGAAAAAAATGCAGAAGTTTATTAATATCTTTTATTAGTATCTTTTGTGTACATGGAGATATTCACGGAAATCAGTGAATCTCAAAGAGGTAGTTTATAAGTCAGGCTTAAAAACTATCGTCAGCTAAAACAAAGAAGGAAGGGTGTGGCAGAGACCACTTCTGGGGGTGACCCAAAAGTACAGTAAACAGGAGTAAGGTTTCTTCCTTTTCCATTAATAAGAATTTGCTGTGACCTAGCCATCTTCTTGTTCCTGTCACAGAGAAGGAGATACCCTTCCTGAGAAAAATTTCCTTCATAAATGTGAATCTACAATGGGTAACTGCTATCGTTAGAGCCTCTCCTCTGTCTGATACTTCTCAAAATAATCATCTCAAAATAATTCCTGTGCTAAAGCAGCACATTCTGGAGTAATACACTCTCATCTCCTTCAGTCTTAATATTTAATGCCATGAAAAGAATCCAAGAAATGGACTTAAAGTGTGAAGAGTTCTAGGAAGAATATAAAAAGTAGGCTATGTACTTATAAATCACAATTTTTGTTCCAACAATTTCTTTAGCTTTGTCAGATGTATTTTATCTTTTTATTTATATAATGTGAACAGATTTCATGTATTTCATATATAGAGATTTAGGAGCATAGTGATGCTTCTCACCCCACCTCCCTCCTGCCCACTCTCTTACCTTCTCTGCTCCTTCCTTTCCTATCCTTTCAGTTTTCACAATGACATACTTTCAGTTTATTTTAGAATCATAACATTAACCCTCTACTAAATAAAGAATTCAACAAGTAGTAAGAAGAAAAAACACTATTCCACAACAGTAGAGACAAGGGCTGTAAACAATAATCAATTCTCAAAATGTCAATATTATTCACATACATTACATTTTTTGTACTCTATTAGTTACCAAAGATCAGGGGAAACATATGGTATTTGTCTTTTGGGGATTGGCTTATTTAACTAAATATAATGATTTCCAGTTGCATTCATTTTGCTTTGAAATACAGGATTTCATTCATTCTTATGGCTGAGTAATATTCCATAGTGTATATATGTCACATTTTCTTTATCCAGTCTTGGTTTGATGGGCATTTGGGTATATTCTGTTTCTTAGCTATTGTGAATTGAGCTGCAATAAACATGGGGGTAGAGACAACTCTTTCCTATGTTGATTTCATTTCCTTTGGGAAAATTCTCAGGAGTGGGATGGCTAGGTCATATGGTAGGTCTATTTCCAGCTTTCTGAGTAATCTCCATACTGTCTTCCACAATGGCTCTACTAGTTTGCATTCCCACCAACAGTGAATCAGAGAAGCTTTTTCCTCACATCCTTGCCAGATTTTATTTTATTATTATTTTTTTTAATTTCTGTGTGAGAGCCTTTCTGATTGGGTTTAGGTGAAAGCTCATTGTGGTTTTGATTTGCATTTCCTTGATGGCTAGTGATCCTAGCATTTTTTCAAGTATCTGTTGGCCATTTGGATTTCCTCTTTTGAAAAATGCCTGTTCAAGTCCTTACCCATTTCTTAACTGGATTGTTTGCTTTGTTATTGTTGAGTTTCTTGAGCTCTTTATAGGTTCTGGGCATTATTCCTTTATCAGTTGTGTAGTTTGCAAATATTTTCTCCCATTCTGTCAGTTGCCTCTTCACTTTGTTCAGTGTTTCCTTTGTAGTGCAGAAGATCCTCAGCTTGATGTACTCCCATTTGCCTATTTTTCCTTTGATTGGTTTGCTTTTGCAGTCTTTTCCAAGAAGTCTTTGCCTATGCCAATGTCTTGCGGGATTTCCCCAATGTTCCCCCCTAGTAACTTGATGGTATCAGATCATAGATTTAGATCCTTGATCATTTTGAGTTGATTTGTTAGATAAGATTAAGGTAAAGTCTTCTTTCATACTTCAGCCCACAGAGATCCAACTTTCCCAGCATTATTCTATGTTTGAGAAGAATGTCTTTGGTATTTTGATGGAGGTCACATTGAATCTGTAAATTTCTTTTGGTTGTATGCACATTTTAATATTAATTCTTGCAATCCATGAACATGGAACATTCTTGCATTTTGTGTGTGTGCGTTCTTCTATTTCTTTCTTTAATGTTTTGTAATTGTCATTGTAGATATCTGTTACCTCCTTGGTTAAATTTATTCCAAGATATTTAATTTTTTTATAGTTATTGTTAATGGAATTGATCTTAGAAGTTCTTTCTCAGCCATGGCATTGTCTGTTTCTACAAGGGTATTGAATTTTGTTGGTGATTTTATATCTTGAAACTTCATCAAACTATGTTGTGAGCTCCAGTAGTCTCTTAGTGGAGTCTTGTGGTTCCCCTATATATGGAATCATGTCATCTGCAAGCAGGGGTAATTTGACTTCTTTTTTTCCAATTTACATCCCTTTCAGTTCTTTTCTTTCCTAATGGCTCTTGCTAGAATGTCCAGAACTATACTGAATAGTAGTGGTGAGAGAAGGCATCCTTGTCTGGCTCTAGATCTTAGCATAAAAGCTTCCAACTTTTCCCCATTCAATATGATAATGGCTGTGTGTTTGCCTTGATTGTGTTGAAGAATGTTCCTTCTATACCCAGTTTGCTTGAGATTTTTTATAATGAAAGGATGTTGCATTTTATCAAATGCTTTCTCTACATCTATTGAGATAATCATATGGCTTTTATTCTTCAATTTGTTAATGTGATGTATCACATTTATTGATTTGCATATATTGAGCCATTCCTGCCTACCAAGAACAAATCCCACTTGGTCAGATGAATGATCTTTCTGATGTGTTGTTGGAATCGATTAACTTGTATTTTGTTGAGGATTTTTGCATCTGTTTTCATCAGTGATATTTGTCTATAGTTCTCTTTCTTTGTTGTATCTTTTTCTGGTTTTGGGATTTAGTGATGCTGGCCTTATAGAAGGAGTTTGGGAGGATTCCCTCCATTTCAATTGTTTTGAATAGTTTGAGAAGAGTTAGAATTAGTTCTTCTTTAAATGTCTGGTAGAATTCAGCTGTAAAGCCATCCAGTCCTGCCTTTTCAACTGGGAGGATCTATATTACTGATTCAATCTCCATCTTGTTTATTGGTCTGTTTAATTTTTCAGTGTCTTTATGACTCTATTTTAGTTGATTGTATGTGTCTAGGAATGAGTCCATTTCTTCTAGATTTACTAATTTGTTGAACTATAGCTGCCTGTAGTAATTCCTGATCATTCTTTTTATTTTTCTGGTATCCATTATATATCTCCTTTTTTATCTCTGATTATACTAATTTGGGTCTTCTCCCTCTTTCTTTTTTGGTTAGTTGTGAGAATGATGTATCAATTTTGTTTATTTTTTCAAAAAACCAGCTCTTCATTTCACCGATCTTTTGTATGGTATTTTTATTTCAATTTTGTTTATTTCTTCTCTAACTTTAATTATTTATTTTCTCCTACTAATTTTTGGTTTGGTTTGTTGTTTTCTATGTCCTTGAGATGCATTGATAGCTTATTTATTTGATGCCATTCCAATTTCTTGATGTAGGCACTAATTGCTATAAACTTGCTTCTTAACACTGCTTTGGCTGTATCCAGTAAGTTTTTCTATGTTGTGAGGTCATCTTCATTCATTTCCAGAAATTTTTTGACTTACCTTTTGATTTCTTCTGTGACCCACTGTTCATTCAAGAGCATTCAGTTCATTCAAGGTGCTTCAGTCTCCATGTGTTTGCATATTTTCTAGAGATTCTAAGATTGTTAATTTCTTGTTTCATTCCATTGTGGTCAGAAAAGATACCTGGTATCACTTCAACCTTTTCGAAATTACTGAGACTTGCTTTATTGCCTAGTGTACGGTCTGTCCATGCAGTGATGAGAAGAGTGTGTATGCTTCAAATGTGGGATGAAAAGTTCTGTAGATATCAGGTCCATTTAGTACCTAGTGTCAACTAGCTTTATTGTTTCTTTGTTGATTTTCTGTCTAGCTTTTCTATCCCCAGAAAATTTTTCATCCTTGTGATGTATGGATTTCTTTAACTCATGAATTTGCTTCTGAGTCATCCTCCAATTGTTCTTTTGAATTCCTCTTCAGGCATTCTTCCCATTCTAATATTGAAGTGTTGTGTTCCTTTGGGGTAGTCATGTTGTCTTCCTAATTCTTGTTCCTTATATTCTGCATTTGTGGAAACACTTGGTTTTCTCCACTGATGAGTTTTATCTTTGACTTATGCCTCTGTGGTTTAGTGGAGTGTCTGCTCACTCACTGAATTCCCAGATGCCTGTACAGGGGGTGGGGGTCAAGGAGCTCTGGTCAGTGTTCAAGTGTGGTGTGAGAATCCAGGGGGACACCCGAATTGGGCATGGTAGATATACTCTATTATCAGCAGTGGGAAGTGTATCAGCTCACCTGTTGGCCTAATCACATCCTCACCTCCTCTCTTCCAAGGTGAACAACGGCACAGGGTTAGCCCACAGTGGGTACAGCTGTCACCCACACTGGCACATGAACCACACCAAGGATCTGTGCAGTCCTCATGTGAGAAGGGAACCCTCTGCAGTGACCCACCCCAGGCAGTCAGGAGGAAGCTCCAAGCCTCTGACACCTGACACAGTGATTGCCCAGAGACCCATCTACACCCCATGCCCTATCTTGCAGTCACAGAATCTCCACAGTCACAGAGTGCAAGGTTCTCACAATCACAGGATGAAAACGATCCCCTTTCCACAACGTGAGCCTGCCCCGTCCACAGAGAGAGCAGAGTCATTCACATAGCCAGCTGCTTTTGGGTGCTCTGCCTTCTCAGTTTGAGCCCCAGAGCCTATGATAGGCTGGAAGGATGCTGACACCTCACCATCCGAAGTGGGCACCCAGCCCCCTGTTACCCATCCCAGCCAGACTCAGTCAGTGGGAAGTGTGGATTTTCCCCTCTAGTAAAATCCCCTGGGGATGCATGCGAGAGCCACCACAACCTCTACTGGTGTCAAGGTGGCGCCTTCTCCCCACTGATTGCTGGGTACTCCTGTGGGGTGATGGAGAGAAAGAAATGTACTTTTCCATCTCTGAAATAGGTGAGTACCCTGCCCTCCACTAGGGCTCCAGGCCAGACTCAGAGTCAGTGTGGTCCACAGGTTATGCCTCATGCAGTATCACCAGGGCCATGGGCTGTGGCAGTCGGCTCTCACCTTGCTTTCAGAAGCTGGCATCTCCTCCAGCCCCCAGCCATGGGAGTTGTGTGTGTGGTCTCCCCACTTGCTGCTGTGCGTCGCTCTTTCCAGGTTGCTCCATGACATCCCTCTCCTTTTTGTAGAATTTCCACTGCAAGCTTCACTCCAATTCTCCCCTGGAAATTCACTGCCTCCGCTTTTCTTTTGCTGTTTTCGCCTGATCAAAATCAGCATGTCATTCAGCCATCTTAGAATTTCCCAGATAAATTTTCTTAAAAATACTTTTCTTTCTCATTTTCTCTCCTGATTATAGTCAGGAAACATTTCTGGCATAATGCTCTAATGCCCTAATAACAATTATTCCTTTCTCTCTGGGTGTCAGAAAAAAAAATCTCATTTAAAATCAAGTGTGATGAGCAAAGTACAAATGGGTGTGATGTAAACTGTTATGTCAGTTAGCTAGAAGTATTTTTGATTCTTTAAATCTCAGATTCTTAATATGATAAAATATAGCATGGAGTCATAATCAGAGGAAAAGGGCCATACCCATGAGTAATTAAAAATTCCAATATTTAAAGGGCATATTCAGTATAGTAAAACTCCAATAATATGTTAAAATGTTCTCAGAATATAATGAATTCTTGAAAAGTCTTATTTTGGTGGGGGGGGGGGGTCAAGTGATAGATTGTGTTGTGGGTTAAGCCACTGTTTGCAAAGCCAGCATCCCCTATCAGAGTGCTAATCTGAGTCTTGGCTGCTCCACTTCTAATACAGCTTCCTGCTAATGCACCTATAAAGGCACCAGAAAATGGCCTAATTTCTTGAGCCCCTGCCACCCATGTAGGAGCCCAGGATGGGGTTCCTGGCTTCTAGCATCAGCCTGGCCAGACTTGGCTGTTGCAGCATTTGGGGAGTGAACCAGAGGATGAAAGATTATCTCTCTCTTGCTTTGCCTTTCAAATAAATCTTTAAAGAAGTCTTTCTAGTACTAATTTGTATATTCAGTAAACAGTTAAAAAGCATCTTTCTTGAAGTCAATTTGTTGGATTACTGTAAATGAGAATGTTTATGGATATAAGAGAAAACAACCTTGGCCGGCGCCACGGCTCACTAGGCTAATCCTCCGCCTGCGGCACCGGCACCCCGGGTTCTAGTCTTGATTGGGGCGCCAGTTCTGTCCCGGTTGCTCCTCTTCCAGTCCAGCTCTCTGCTGTGGCACAGGAAGGCAGTAGAGGAGGGCCCAGGTCCTTGGGCCCTGCACCTGTATGGGAGACCAGGAGGAGGCACCTGGCTCCTGGCTTCAGATCTGCAGGGTGCGCAGGCCGCAACACACCGCTGTAGTGGCCACTTGGGGGGTGAACCAACAGAAAAAGGAAGACCTTTCTCTCTCTCTCTTTCTCTCTCTCTCACTCTCTCTCACTGTCTAACTCTGCCTGTCAAAAGAAAAAAATAAAAGAGAGAAAACTAACTACAGAGTTTAAAGTGATTATATTAAAATATATAGTTTATGCTGAATGATTCAACTTTTGCTTTGCAATAATCTCAAATTTATATTTGAAAGCATGAAATATGTATTCTAGAAATTTATTTTGAATGGACTAATTTCAGTTTGACATATATATATATATGTTTATATGCATCCATTCACATTGTTCTAATCTCAAATTCCTTATTATCATTGGGCCAGGATAGTCCTGTTTCCTCAATATATATGAATATGTATTTGTATACACATGAGCATTTATATATACCTTTTTATTCCTTGTAAAGTTTCTGCATCCTATAATGATACAATCATTTTAATATATTCAATGCATTTTATCTGTATGTGTTTTTGTCAAATCTGTATATTTGGTTTTCATGCATATATTTTCAATTTATTTTTTTTCTTTGGTTACTGATTTGTTTTAGTTATTTGATATGCACAGTTAGAAAGAGAGACAGAGGGAGAGAGATCTTCCATCCACTAGTACACTTGTTCCGTGGCCACAATGGCTAAACTGAAACAGGAGCCTTGGACTCCATCTGGGTCTCATAAATTGGTTGGTGGGTCCCTGGTACATGGGACATTTCTGCTGCTTTCCTAAGCGCATTAAAAGGGATGTGAACTGGCACTCTGATGGGATGCTAGTGTCCCAGGTGGCAGCTTATCCCACTGTACCAAAATATCGGCCACTATTTTCAATTTATGTAAGTTATGTTTTATGTGTATAATATATACATTCATACACATATATATCTCATATACTATTTCTACAATTTCACTAAACACTGCATTGTAAGATCTATTTACTTATATGTACCTACACACAAGTACATAAACGCATATGTATATAAGGAGATTCCAGAAAATTCATGAAAGCATGGAATTAATATATAAATTTATTTTGATGCAAAGAATTGGAAATCCGTGCATGCAGGTGATCTTCAAAAAGTTCACAGAGCATGTATATTATAAAAAAATCTATAATGAATTTCAAATATTTTATATCAAAATGAGCTTATTTTTTTACTCTGTTTTTCCACAAACTTTTTCAAGTCCACTTGTGTTAGTGATACATAAACATAATACAACTTCTAGCTATTACATGGCTCTCCATAGTGGGCGTCTGCCATATCTGACCTTATTCTCTCTCCAATATGGATAACTTAGTTGCCTCTAAATCCATACCACCACAAATAATGCTATATCTTTATCTATATCTTTGCATATATCACCTTATAGATCTATGTGAGATTTTCCATGAAACACCTGTGGGACTGGAATGGCTGCATCATAAGTAAATGTGTATTTCTGGGCTGTCCAGAATTTTTTAGCAGCCTTCAATCACACTAGCAGTTCTCAGTCCTACCGATACTGGCAAAGAATAGTGTTCAAGTTTTTACCAGGGAGAAAGGTTTAACCTACATTTAACACCAAGTGTTGAAAGGATGATTGATCCCCATTACTCTACTGATGAGCATTCATTATTATCAATCCACCAACTCAATCTCCAAAGAACCCTTACCCCAGGAGAATCTGTTAGTTGTGACATATTTACTAAAAAATAACAATTTTATTTCATTAAAAATTCTTTCAGATATACTATTAATATTAATGTGGTTAGGATTTTGAATTAACTACTCAGTTATTTCTAATTTCATAATATGCAATAATTTTCATAGTCCAAGAGTATTTTCTATGCTGATTATTTTCCAAACAATCTTCAAGCTGCACAAAGGGTTGAAAGTTTCTCCTAAGGGGTGGGCATTCAGCACAGCAGTAGAGATGGTGGTAGGAATGCCTGCATCCCAGACACTGATGACTGATTTGATCAGTACACATGGGGTACATCTGTTGAATTGCCATGCTGTACCCCATAAATGTGTGAAATTGTTGAGAGTTAATCAAAAGAATTTTAAATATTTAAGGAAATAAGTGCTAACTAACCTAACTTTTTCATTACCCACTGAATACCTATATCAAATCATCACACTATAACCCATAAATATGTACAATTAAGATAATGAAAACTAGGAGCCGGTGTTGTGGCGTGGTGGGTAAAGCTGCTGCCTGTGACACTGGCATCCCATATGGGCACTGGTTCAAGACCCAGCTGCTCTACTTCTGGTCCAACTCTCTGCTAAAGTGCCTGGGCAAGCAGCCCCTAAACTATTCAATCTAGTCCTACCAATTAAGGGGTTGTCATCTATACAGACTTGCCTGATTGGGGAAGCTATGAGATTAGTTAGATGACAACATAAGGTACACACTCCAGCCCTTAGCCCCACTGAGATTTCACTGCATGTCTGCTGCCTAAAGGCGGTGGGAACAGGCGCTTCGTAACCTCCACAGATCACTAAAACCCTCTGAATGTTTCTACAAGCAGGATCATTACTACTCCCTTTCAACAAAGCTCTCCCAAGTACTGCAGCCAGAATTCAAACATGGGGCTGTAGGATAACAAATGCTATGCTCATCTTCATATGCACAGGGCTGTAGCTAATTTCTTAACATGTCAAGGAATCATTTTAACCCTTAATTTGGTCAATTTTGTTCACTGATGTTTTCCCTTGAGATAATACATACATGCCTATTATGCACCAGGTACTGTGCTAAATAGTCTAAGTGAATCATTTCATTTCATCCTAGTAATTCTATTGAGCTGTAACTTTATAAGTGATGGGGCCAGCGCCGTGGTGCAGTAGGTTAATTCTCTGCCTGCAGCGCCAGAATCCCATTTGGGCACTGATTCGAGTCCCAGCTGCTCTTCTTCCAATCCAAACCTCTGCTGTGGCCTGGGATAGCAGTGGAAGATGGCCCAAGTGCCTGGGCCCCTGCACCCACGTGGGAGACCTGGAAGAAACTCCTGGCTCCTGTCTCCGGATTGGTACAACTCCGGCCATTGCAGCCATTTGGGGAGTGAACCAACGGAAGGAAGAGCTTTCTCTATGTCTCTTCCTCTCACTGTCTGTAACTCTACCTCTCAAATAAATAAATAAATTAAATATTTAAAAAAAAACTTTATAAATGAGCAAACTTGGACTTAAAGAGTTTAACTCACCTCAAGTCAGGCAACTAATGAATGGCAGAACATGGAATTAATCCCAATCTAGCTCACTTTAACATGCATACTATAAATCCTTATGCATTCCTAGCAGCAGATGTGCATCTTGTAGGTGTGAGCAGGCCTAATTTATTTTCTTACCCACAATAAAAATCATAGTTAGCACCCTTGTAACAAAAGATGAAAGAGAAAAGCATAACAAATTTATTCAAAGTTTTGCATGATATAGGAGCCCTTCCTAAATGAACGCCCAATGACCCAGGGAAAGTATTCGTTTTTGTGCTTAGGTTTAACAGACTGAGGGGGAATCCAGCAATGCCTGTTTAGATTTTTCTCGGCTTCTGGGCAGCCTTCCTCTCCCTGGATATGGAGCGTGGTCTTTTGGAAAGAGAGTATTCAAATAAAGGGAGAAAGTGAGCATTGCAGGTTTATGGCCTGCTTTAGGGTAGAGGGGTTCTAGTTTCTATGGCCTTCCATGGAATAGAGCAAATCTGGTTTCTCTGACTTGCTTAATGGGAGAAAAAGGGTGGGAGAGAGCAACATGAGAGAAAGTCAGACCCATCATGTTTATGACACCTTTCCAGTGTCCTTTGAAGTCCTCAGTATGCTAAGGTACCATACGTTGGGGTATCATATTCTGAGCCACAATGATTTTCATGAATCAGGATTCGGCATTATAATTTATGCCACTGTGTGTCCTGGGATTGTGATAAAGCTCACGTTTTTAGACTGACTTGACTGATACTTGATCATATCAGTCTTGAATTACAGATGGAGTGGCATAGTCAGTAGAAAATTTTAGGATTTAAAATAGAATTAAATAGAGTTAAAATAGAAGTAAATCCAAATTGGATACAATTCACATATTTCAGTCCTTATGCTTTAGTTTCCTTTGTGTGCACAAATACCACAAATTAAAAAATTTAACTTACTACTTTGGTCAAAACAAAATTTTTAGTGCTGATTTTTCTATTGCTGTATTTACACTATTTGATTAAATCATATTTTTTTTAGTTTACTATGTTAAGTATTTAATTCAAAGTCTAAAAACTTAGCAGTTTTTATTCCAGTACTTTAAGTAATGAATAGCACATAGCTGTTGCTCAATAAATATTTATTGAGTGAATGTGTAGAATTAATATACATTTATTATTAATATTAATTTGTCTATCAAACTGTTTTTCAGCCACTAGACCAAAGTTTTTAATTGAAAGATATTTTCTCTTTGAAGAAATCCTCAGATTTTGATACATTTTCCTTCTTTTTAAAAAAGATTTATTTATTTTTTTTGAAAGGCAAAGTTATAGAGAGGCAGGGGCAGAGAGAGAGAGAAAGAGAGATCCTCTATCCGCTGGTTCACTCCCCAGATGGCCACACAACCAGAGCTGGGCCAATTGAAAGGCAGGATCCAGAAGCTTGTCCAAGTTTCCCACATGGGTGTAGGAACCAAAGCACTTGGGCCATTTTTCCCAGGCCATAGCAGAGAGCTGGATCAGAAGTGGAGCAGCCAGGTCTCGAACCAGCGCCCATATGGGATCCCAGTGCTGCAGACTGCAGCTTCACCCATTAAGCCACGGTACCGGCCCCTACATTTTCCTTCTTAAAGAGTACTCTTCCAAAGTCCTTAAGTATTTAAGGGTATTATTGAATATCTGCAAATAATGTTTCATTGAAAATCAATTCCATTTCACCACACATGCCTAAAGAATGTGTTCTCCCCCAACTTATGACAATAAAAAATGGTCCTGAAGTGAGAAAGTATACTGTCTCCTAACTCCAGCCAATTACAGCTGATTTCCTCCCTGAAGATCAACTAGTTGTTGGCAGATTTAGGATAAGCACAGGTGGAATGACCATGGAGCTTAGAATCTAGCTCTGTGAGATTTCCATTCTGCAGAAGCTAGCTCAGACATGCTCTCATGTCAGTAGCAGATTTTTCAAAAGAAGAGCTGTGTAAGGATTGATGCAAACATCTGCTTTACGACTTCTAACATCCCATTCGCCCAAAGAAGTGGCATGGTGCACTTAGGTGCAGTGTATGCTACATGGCAAAGAGTGGGGATTGAGGCAGAGACTAAGAACTGGAGTTAATTCAACAAACGTATTGTACAAGTTTAACTAATTGCATCTGCTCTGATCAATTTTATCTGGCATTTCTGCTACCTTCTGATTCCCAACTGAGAAGTGAATCTTAAAAGACAACCGTAAACAGAGACTACTTATTTTGTACTTTTTACTAATTAATTCATTAGCTGAAAAATTCACCTCTGTAGAGACTGAACAAAAGGATAGCCATCTTCCAAATAGAAATATTATAGTAGATGGTCATTGTGTTCAGTAAACAAGATAATTATTATCTACATAACGTTTATGAAATAAAATTTGTGTGCATGGACATTTTATTTACAAGTATACATTTGAAGAAAACCATATATTTTAAAAATAAAAATGAGCCGATCGTTCTACAAATATTCCAGTTGCCTATTAAAATGAAATTGTGTGTTAAGTGTCACTTTTAATGCAACAGAGATGACATTTGCATATCAGTTTAATTGCTTTGGATTAAACACCGAGAGATGAGAGCCAAGAGAGCTTATTAAGCTGAAATCAGGGCAAGTGATAAAAAAGTGATATTATGTCAACACTACATCTGGAGGTCTGATGCTATTTCCATTTTAAATCCTAAATTGCAATGTTTCTAAAAATTATCATTAAACTCCACACAGGCTTGAAGTACACTAAAACAAAGGTTAATGCATGAATTATGCTTAATAAATAAAATTTGATTGGAAAGCCACCCTAGAGTTTTCTCTATTTTGCTAAAATATATTTGTTTTTAGTGCACTAGATGGTAAGCTTTTGAAAGATATTCTGTCTCCTTTACTGCTGCATGTTCAGAGCTTTGCCATAGTCTGTCCTGTAATAAGTACGCAATCAATATTTGTGAGTGACTGAATGAGAGAATGAGTACAAGGTATGCCAACGTCTTCGTGTTACTGGAAAGCATGCTGGGTACGTGGATGGACGTTCTTGGTTTTGGTTCGTGCCTCTAAATGTGCCCATAGATTCGCTGTGCTACTGGGAAACATGGTTTGCTCACTGGGCTTTCTCCCTGTTCACTTGGGGGAAATTATCATTCATCATCAAATATGCATTTAAAGTCCTGCAGTCACTTACTTTGAGATAGGCCGTATGGAGCAGAGCATGTGTGAGGCAACTTGATTTGTAGTTACAAGAGTCTCCTGTTAGGATATTTGATTTGGGCCTACTTTGGAAGCCACCATTTGTTTTCTGTGACGATAGCATCAGCAAACTGATGATACACACTTTGATGTTATTATTGTTTTCCAGATAGACTGCATTGGGCTAGGTTAATATAAAACAAATTCTTTAAATTTGCTGAGATGAACCCCTCTGATGCAGTTATTTTGGAGGATTTATTGAATGTGTAAGCAGCTTACAAATAATATCATCTTTAATACTTACAACTATGTGAAAAGAAGGTTCTATTAAATACTTCTACTTTTCACATGAAAAAGTTGAGGCACAGAGATAAGTGACTGACTCGTAGTATCACAGTTCATAAGTGGCAAAACCGGGTTTTGAAATTAGTCTGGCTCAGTGGGATTTTGTTCTGAGTACACAGGTGACTAAGGTTTCCCTACAGCTCCTGAAAGCTGAGTTCTTCGTATGCCTCATCCATTTCATTGTTGTTGCATTCAAGTTTTAATTATGGTAAAAATCAGATAAAGTAACATGTATCACCTCAGCTATTTTATGTGTATGATTTAGTAGCGTTAAGTATATTCAAATTGTTGTGCAGCAGATCTCTAGAACTTATGTTTTTTGAAAATGGAAACTCTGTATCACTTGAACAAAGATTCCCCTTTATTCCTTGACATATCTGTTTCTGAAGTCCTGCCTGTCATCCCAAACATGGCATCCCAATCTGATAGGAACTCATCAGACTACTACTACCTGATGTAATAACAAAAACAGGAATGTTGTCTTATTTGCATAGGTTAGTAGATGAGAAGAATTCAACACTTCTGAAAAATTCAAATGCAGAAGAAATTGGGTGATTTGGAGTAAAAGGGAGTGTCTTAGTTTGTTGTTTAGTTTGGCCTTGGATATTTGAAGCAGAAAAATTCTCTTACAGTTCATCAAAATGACCCATACCTGAGTAATAACTTCAAGAATATATTCTTAGTTCAAAGCAAAACTAAGGTAGTTGTTTTCTTGTTTCTTACAAGCAAGTTTTATTTTAACTTCTGTTTAAAAGTAAGTTGTATTCAAATACTGATAAAAGGAACATTATGATGGTATCCCAATTTTTATAAATTCCAATTAGTATTCTTTCTATGCTTTAAAGAGACAGCTGTGACATTCAACATCAAGACTTTGAGAACAGAAATGTATCTCACATATGTACGTACTTCAAAAAGTTCATAGAAAATGGATTTAAAAATAAGCTTATTTTGGCACTAAGAAATTTTGAAATCTGTACAGTCTTCTTACAATATGCACTTTCCACAAATTTCTGGAAGACCCCCCCCCTCATAGATTTATAATCTTATAACATATATACTGTTATATGTAATACGTACCTTGAAAATTTTTACTTTTGTTATTTTAAAAATTTTTATTTGTTTAAAAGACAGAGAAACAGAGGGAAAGAGAGACAGAGATAGACAGAGACCCTCCATTTGTTGGTTCACTCCCTAAATGCCTGCAAAAACCAGGACTTTCATAGGCTTAAGCCAGGAGCCTAAACAGAATCTGAGTCTTCCCCATGAGAGTCAGGGATCCAAGCACTTGAGCCGTCACCGACGACCTCTCAGCTAGTAAATTAGCAGGAGTCTAGAATTAGAAGTGGAGCTAGGTGGGCCTCAAACCCAGTACTACTATATGGCATGTGAGCATCCCACGTGATGTGCTAACTGTTGTGCCAAATGTTCCACTCCCCCTTTTTATTATTTGCTTGACAGGCAGAGAAACAGATAGAAATAGAGTGGTCCCATCTGCTAATTCACTCACCAAATTCCCCCAATTGCTGTGGCTGGACTGGCTGAAGCTGAGAGCCAGGTTCTCAATCTGGGTTTCCCACATAGGTTGCAGGGACCCAGTCATTTTTTCCATGACTGCTGCTTCTCAGGTTCTGCATTAGCAGGAAGCTGGAGTCAGGAGCTAGAGCCAGGTGTTTAACCCAGACATCCACTGTGGGATATGGGCATCTTAACTGGTGTCTCAACTGCTAGTCGAAATGCCAACCTATATATACTTTTGAATAGTAGAATTTTAATCAAGTAAGAGTACTAATGTCAGATAAGTGCACTCCAAGTTATACAATCTATGTTTAAGCAAATAAACACAGAAGTATTAATAAATTCTTATATTTACTATAGCAGTTAATTGTCAAAACTTCCCATAAGTAGTTAAAATGTGCTATGATAATGCTATGGAAATAGAGTCAGACTCCAGAGGGTGGTGCTTAAATAAAGAAGGTAAAATAGTTTCCCACTTGAGGATCTCCACCAACATGTGGCAGTGAGGAGGAATATGGCGCATAGATAGCTCCAGTCATTACCCATGACCAGAGTCATAGATGTACGTGTGAAAATGGGAGGAGATAGGGAAGAAAAATACGACAAACTCCAGATATATAGCCAAGCAAGACCGTTTTTTCTTGACTGCACACAGCATGGGGCTGCAAGGAAGGATATTAACCAAAGGAGTGTGACATGGTCAGAAACACGATCATTGAAAATCTCCTATTTTAAACCTTTTGCTCTCAGGACCCTTTCTGCCTCCGACCTTATTATACTATTGGATGTTTGTCCAGCTCTTAAGAAGTCTTAGAGTTTCTCTAAAGATCCCTCAAGGTTCACAAGTTGAAGTAAAAGCAGTTTTGGATAGAAGTACACAGATATTTTGTTAATTGAAATTATTTTATATTACTTGGTAGTAATACAACTACTTTGTCAATTATTTTAACACCAAACATGAAGGGTGCTGAAAGTCTCAGGTCAGTGATGACTGTCATCCTATTTGGACGTGCTAAGGGAAAGATATTTACCAGTCATCCAAAGGGCTGATCCAAATGGCAAATATCAGTATGATAAAAACAATGTCTTTCAACAAAAATAGCTATTTGATAAGTATATTTTTGACTTTCTAAAAAGATTTATTTATTTATTTGAAAGAGCTACAGAGAAGGAGAGAGGGAGAGAGAGAGAGAGACAGAGGGAGAAAGAGAGGAGAGAGAGAAAGGTCTTCCATCCACTGGTTCACTCCCCAGATGGCTGCAACAGCCAGGGCTTGGCTGGATTGAAGCCAAGAGCCAGGAGCTTCTTCTGTGTCTTCCACATGGGTGCAGGATCCCAAGCACTTGAGCCATCCCCTACTGCTTTCCCAGGCAATTAACAGGGAGCTAGATTAGAAGGGAGCAGCTGGGACTTGAACTGGCATCCATATGGGATGCTGGCATTGCTGACAGAGGCTTTAGCCACAACACCACAATGCCTGCTCCTTTTGTGACGTTTTTGATAGCTGATTTTTTCAAGCAAGTTTCAACTCTAGAAAATCAGGAAAATGATATTTTGAGTGATACACAATCATACCTTACAAATAAAAAGCATGAATTATGTATCCACATATATTAATTCACTCAAATTTTTTATAGAAGGGAAAGTGTTTCATCTAGTAATTTAGTTTCTTATCTTGTCATGCTAAAATATATTGTCTAGGAGGTGAAGAAATCATTTTTAGTTAGCAGCTATGTTTAAAGATATTTTCATATAACAATTACTCATTCTTTTCCTTACAATTCCCTGTTTAGTTTGTTTTATCAGTTCATCTAAGCTTATCATTTTCATTCATTTATCCATTATAAGTCAAGAAACTTTTATCTTTTGTTTCTTTTGATTATTATCCTGTCTGATGGGGACAAAATAATTGAGACAGAATAGAGGAGCAAGATGAATGGCAGACAGCAGGTGCATTTGTATATTATAAAGTGTTTGCAAAATAATAAGCACCACATGAATAATGCATTTGTGGAATATTGTCTAGCAAATGATATTAAGAGTCATATATCCAAATCATTCCTCAATTACTGAAGAATAGAAAACAAAGAACCTAATGTTCTCAGCTTTGTCTGATACATAGAATATTCACCATGTGAGCTTCGAGGTAGGGTAAAAGGGTTTCCATTGATTAATAGCTAAAATGTTAATATTTTATTTTTCATAAAATTCATACAATATGTGCATATGTATATATACATTTGTATATAGGTAAATATATAGAATACGCTACTGTGTTCCAATTCCTTTCTTAAAAATCTAGTGTGGTTTTTGAGGAATTAATTTCCCATGTTATATTTGCCATGTATTGCCTTTATGCAATTTACCAAAAATATTATTTGCACTAATGTTATTTCTATGGTTTATTTTCAGTTTAATTACTTGTATTTATTTCTTTCAGATATTTACATATCAATATTTAAAACGGCTTCCATTAATCTTAACAGTCAACTTAAGAAGCTGCTGCTACTGTTTACATTTTAAATATAAGGCAGCAGAGACTCAGAAAAGTCAGAGAAGAAGTTCTTGATTATAAACTGCGGGACTGGCAGTTTGATATCATGGTAGCATGCACCATGGCCCATGCATTTCTTTTCTCTGAAATCCATTCCTTGGTTTTATTTAAAACACATAGGTTTGTACTTCTGTATAAAGTTTGAATATATAGGAAAGTCAGATATTGACACATTTAGAAAAAGACAAGAATGAAGTAAAATTCATAAACTTTTTGAATCAATGCTCTTATTTCTTAAAAATATTTTTAAAATATTTATTTTTTCATTTGAAAGAGTTACAGAGAGAGAGGAAAAGATAGAGAGGTCTTTCATCTGCTGGTTCACTCCCCTTCCAAGATGGCTGCGATGGCCAGGGCTGGGCCAGGCCAAAGCCAGGAGCTTCTTCCAGGTCTCCCATGTCATTGGTGACAGGGGCCCAAGCACCTCATCCATCTTCCACTGCTTTTCCCAGGCCACTAGCAGTGAGCTGGATCAGAAGTGGAGCAGCCAGACTTGAAATGGCATGCCCATATGGGATGCCAGCATCACAGGTGGCGGCTTTCCCCGCTATGCCACAATGATGGCCCCTTTTAAAATATTTCTTTAAATGTTTAACTGATCTAAAATGTGTACATATTTATGGGATATCATGTAATGTTTTGATAAATGTATGTACCATGTATTGTCCAATCAGGGTAATATATCTATGTCCTCAAACATTTAGCATTTATTTATGATGATAACATTCTAAATACTTTATACTATTTTGTTAGACAGAAATACACAGTACATTATCACCATCTGTAGTTATCCTACTGGGCAATAGAACAGCAGAGCTTCTTACTCTTATCTAATTATATCTTAGTACTCACTAAGGAGCCTTTCCCCAAGCATTCCTTTATCCCAGCCTCTCCAACCTTGGGTGACTACTGTTACACACTTAAGTTCTGTGAGATCAGCTTCTTCAGATTTCACATATGAGTGCAATCTTACAGTACTTGCCTTCCTGTGCTTCGCTCATTTCACATAACATAATGGCCTCTTGCTCCATCCATGTAGTTGCAAATGACAAGATTTCATCCTTTTTATGGCTGAATGATATTCCATTGTGTATGTAAGCCACATTTTCTTTTTCCATTTGTAAGTGAGTAGACAGTCTATTTCCATTTCTTGGCTATTGTGACTAGTGCAGCAATAAACATAGGTATGTGGATGTGTCTTCCACAGATTTCATTTATCTTGGATGTATGAACAAGAGAGGAAGTGATGGATCATATGGTAATTTGGGTTCTACTTTTAGTTTTTGAGTAACCCCTACACTGTTTCCCACAATGGCTGTACTGATATACATCCCCACCAACCTCAAGCAAGGGTTCCCCTTTCTGCACATTCTCAACAGCACTTGTTATCTTCTCTGTGTGTGTGTGTGTGTTTAAAGACAAAGTAATGCAGACTCAGACATTTGGGGGGGGCCTAGGATGTTCCTCTTCACTTGCCCTTTGGACTGCCCTGTGGTCTGCACCTGTAGGCATGGCTAGGCTGGCTGAGGCTTAGCTGCTGCCATGGACCCCTGCTGCTACCCAGAACTCAACTGGGGCTACTGCAAGGTTAAGAGGAGCTGGGACCACTACTGGAAAAGGCTCTCCTAGGGTATTCCCTGGACAGGGCTAAGCTGACACAGCAGTTGGCTGGGGTAGCAGATAACTTCTGAGTTGACCTAGATTGATGAAAAGCACTCAATCCTGATGGCCTGTGCCTGGGGCAGAGCCCTGTGGCATCCACTGTGGGAGGTGAGAATCCTGGGCTGCTGAGGTTGCTGGCAAACTGATAGATCATGGCACCGCCACTGCTGCTGGGTGTTCAGAAGAAATGAGTCCCATGGAAGCTGCAGGACAGATAAGGGGCTGTTTAAAAACTGACTGACCAGTGGCCCGTGCCGGTGGAAGGGGCTCCCTGGCCTCAGACAGTGCATTTGGCAGTTGAGGCTGCAGTGAGACAGCCACATGGGGACAGAGGCACTCATCACTGCCTGCACACCAGGGACCAGGCCCACTGCACTCATGACATTCAGGCCAGTGGAGGTGGCCGTGACCATGGTGGCCAGGTTCTTTGTGATGAGCTGGCAGTCTCGGGGCCAGCTGGAGGAAATGTGCTGACTTGACTGGGGTCCTTGGACAGCTTGTGAGGAAGTCTGGGCAGTACAGCAGAGGGAGCAAGAACAGGTGTGGGAAGAGGAAGAAGGGAAGGAGCAGGGGCAGGAAAGAGAACAAAGTTGAATGAAGCAGAGGGGCAGGAGCGTGGCCAGGGGCAGGTGCAGCAGTAGCAGATATAAGGAAGCCAGTGCCCCTCGGGCAGACCCCTGGAATCAGAGGGTCTCTTTCCTGAGCTGGAGGGAGGTCTGATGGAGCACGTTCCATGTCTCATGCACTCCCAGACACAGGGGCCTGGCTGTACACAGTCACATGCCTATTCTAGTGGAGGCAGAATGGCTGAGCCCCTGGAGCCGAGGGGCCCTTTGCCTGCCCATGTGGCTTGCCCCTGGCCCTGGTCCTATCAAACCCCTGGCATCAGCCTTGGACCTGTGCATTGAAACCATGGAAATGGTGCTCTGTGGAGATTCAGGTACATATAGGGCCCCCAGATGGAGCTCTCTTATGTTGGTGGAGTTTGTCTTGATCATTAAGCAACTGAGTGATGCCCAGCTTCGTCTGCAAATACCGTCATATTGACCGTGGGTTGTGTGATCAGAACTGACCCTTCCCTGCAGAGAGCACCCCCAAATCATAGAGTCTATTTCCATATGTCTCCACAACTTCTTGCCTGCAACAATCTGCAGGTTAGAATGCCAGCCTGTTGTCTTTCTCCGTTTTGTGCCACTACAACAAAATAGCTGAGAGTGGGGAATTTAAATGAGCAAGAATTTATTTCTCAGTTTTAGAGACTGGAAAGTCCAAGCTCACATTAACAGCATCTGAAGGGACCTTCTTGTTGCATTTTTACAGAAAGGACAGCAGAAAAGACAGAACTCACTCCCACAGCACTTTTAAAAAAATTATTTGAAAGGCAGAAAGACAGAGACCGACATACAGAGATCTTTGCTGTGCTGTTTCATTCACTAGATGTCTGCAACATACAGGAGTGTGCCAGTCTGAAACCAGGAGTCTCCTACGTTTGGTGGCACATACCCAAGACTGGAGCTGCTCCCTCCCAGGGTGCATATTATTAGCAGGAAGCTGGAATCAAAAGCAAAGCTAAGACTCAAAGCAAAGCACAGCACTCAGATATGGGATGTGGGCTTCTTAACCACTGTGCCAAACACCTGCCCCAGCACATTTTATAATAGCAGCATTGATCTCTTTAGAAAGCCCAACGCCTCATGACATAAATACTTCCCATTGGGCCCCACTTCCAATATTGACATATTAGGGATTAAGTTTCTGACCCATGAATTGTGGGAGACACACTCAGATCATGGACCCTGCTTTACTTTTCTTTCTCTCTCTCTCTCTTTCTCTCTCTCTCTCCCCTTTTTCTTTTTTTTCTTTTTTTTTTTTTTTGCAATAAGTCAATCTTTCAGCATAAGAGGAGGTGGACAATGAAACAGCTCCTCATGTAAGCCAGTGAGGACAGAAGAGAATACGTGTTGCAGCATAATTTCAGTGGACCATTAGTCATCTTTTGCTTGTTACCAATTGGCCAGTTTAGAAATTCTGCCTGCCACAGTCTCCTTGTAACTCATTCTCACTTATCCCCTCTCTCTTGAGTTTGGCTAGCTCCTGTTGCACCTTTGTGTTCTTTGTGCTTTTCTTTTCTTTTTTTTTTTTAAGATTTGTTATTATTTATTTGAAAGTCAGAGTTATATAGATGGAAGGAGGAGGGGGGAGGTAGAGATAGAAGTAGAGGGGGAGAGAGAGAGAATCTTTCATCCGCTGTTTTAAGCCACAATGGCCAGCGCTGGTTCAGGCCAAGCCAGGAGCCTGGAACTGCATCTGGGTCTCCTATGTGGGTGGCAGGAGCAAAGTACTTGAACCATCTTCCACTGCCTTCCCAGACACAGCAGGGAACTGGATCAGAAGGGGAGCAGCTGGGACTGACTTGTGCACATATGAGATGCAGCTTAACTCCCTGTACCACAATGCCAGCTGCCTGCTTGTGCTTTTCTATTTGGAGTTTTTAGAATTTATTGATTCGTGATGTTCTTTCAATTCTGCAGTTGTTTTGAGTATAAAATTCCCCTTGCAGTGTTGTGTTACAATTTTCCTTTGCTTTGTGCAAATATGGATGTGCATATGTGTGAATGCAATTTTTTTTTAATCTGCTGAAATGGTACTCAGTTTTGTCTGTTTTGCTTTGGACTGGCAATAGAAGGCAATTCTTTGATGGAATAGGATAGGGGGTTTGTATGAGTGACTTGATTTCATAGTTGAAGGCTAATTTCTTTTGTTGTCATTATTACATGTGGATTTTGTTTTTGTTTTGTTATTGGTCATGGTGATATTTTAACGAAGTAGCATACTTTTTCACAATCTGGCTTCTGATTGTTGGACACTATTGTAGCTAATTAGGATACTTTGGCTTTCCCCACTTCCTTTTTTGCCTTAGCAGCTGAATCTTCAAAGGATATATTTCCTCTTAAAAATCTCTCACTGATCTTAAGAAGTGATGTCCACCTCTGGTCCTATGCTCTTTCATGCTAATTTCTTTTGATTTTCCCAGTAATCAGTGTTCTCATATATCTGGCCTCATATCTTCCCTCAGTAATCCCCCACTCAGGATTGGACCTCAACATTAATAAGAATAAGAAAATTAATCCCTGAAAAAAACAGATTAAAAGAACAGTTAAAAGAATTCAACTAAGATTTTAAGCATATGAAATGATGTTCAACCTCAAAAGCAAAAGAAGTGCAATTTAAGACTAAAATAAGGACTATGAGGATGGTGGGAATGAGGGAGGTAGGGAGGCTAGAGTGGGAAGTCTCATTATGCTGTTAAAATTGTATATATGAAACACATGAAATTTCTCCCCTTTATATAAATAAAAATACAAATTTTTAAAAAGTATATGTCAACCTCACAAATAATGAACTGCAATTTAAGACTAAAATAAAGGACTAATTTTTTAGCTATTAGATTCTCAAAGATCAAAGTATTTCTAGTGTATGATGTTAGCTAATGATGTGGGCAAACAGCACTCTCAAGTGTCGTTGTTTCAGTTGGCCCAATTCCTATGGATCACAAAAAGCATGGTAATGAGGTTTGCCCCCATGTTTTACATCAGGGTGGCTGAGCTGCGTGTGTGGGAACTTTCCACCAGTGGCCTGTACTGTTATTAAAAATTTACTTTTAAAATTATTTTTATTTACCCAGTTTCTTTGTATGCCACCAGTGCACCATGGTTAGTGCTCTCCATCTGTGAAGCAGCCCTACTTCATTCTGAGTATCACTGGTAACAAGAGAGCACTTACAAAGAAATGAAAAGCAAGGACAGAGACCTAGGGACATTCCAGCATTTAATGTGAAAGAAGAGAGTAAGTAGAGGCACAGAGGAAAACAAGACAAGGCTTTCTAATGAGAGCTCAAGAAGAATGGGCTGTAAATAGTATGAAATGTCATCAAGTGTTCAAGCCAGATAACTACTGAAAGCCAGAAGGTTACTGCCAACCAACCCTAGTGACATTTTCTGGGAAATAATGCTGAGAAAACGTGGTCCGTAGTAGGGAAGTGAATGAGTCTGTGCTGAGAACATGAGGAGAGTGGTTAGACTGCCCCTGAAACAATGTTAGGAGTAAAGACAAAGACGTAAGTTGCAGGTAGAAACAGGACACATTCATGTACAGAGACAAAAACTAATTTGGTGTGAAAATCTCTCAGTGATGCAATAATGTATCCAGTAAGTAGACATACATACTTATAGCATCAGTTATGTAATTTTAGAATTTGAGGAAAAGGCACAAACTTTCATGGAGACTTGTATTTGACAAATGAGAAAATAGCATACTAAAAGCTACAATTCAAATTAATGACTTATTCATGTTAGGTCCCTTATACATTACAGACATAATAAATGATAAATAATGACATCACTAACTACAGAGTCAAATATGCAGTACATAATACAATTTGGACTCCAAATAAACCAATATTAGTGAAAGAAAGAAACCAGAAGTAATGTGTAACCACTTTTGCAAATTAGCTCCCAAGGTAGTCAATTACAACTTTGTTTAATATACTGGTGAACAGAGGGATTTGGAGAGTGGAAATGGTTGCAATGCCTCTGTATATATTAGAACTTCAGGAAAACACTCAAGAAAAAGATGCCCAGTTAATCATTATGACGTTCATCATGTGTGTGTGAAGAACAATTTGGGAACCCCCTGCAAAGTGGTAAGTCTGAATATAATTGGCTTGACCTCCTATGTTACACAAAAGTTCTCTATTTTTTTCTTGCTATCATCATAATGGACTTTTAAACAAGAGGCAGATATTGTAACTGGAAGCCATGTATACAATAAAATCATTTTCAAATCTTTGTAACAATTGTTTCATAGGAGAACCTTACAGTATTGACAGAATAGTTTTGACAGTTGGCTGTTACAAACTCCCCTGTGCAATTATTCCACCTCCCCTTTGGCTAAGGAAAAGTGTTTTTCATATGACCCATCCTTGTGAAAATCCTGAATTTCAAAATGTCTGTTCCAGGTACACAGCTGTTGACAACCACAAATATTTAACTCTCCAATTCTAGAATCCCCCTAGCGATTCATCCATCTAAAACCAAGAAAAGAGAGGCAGAGCTAATAACAGATAAGCCCTCATGCATGGTGTGTTATTTATTTATTTTTCCCCTACTGCTGCATCTCAGGATGCTTTCCACTTTATGACTCTGTGTCAGCTGTAGCTCTTTCCAGCAATAATAAGAGACAAGATTAACTGAATTTCAAATGTATGTGACTTCACTCCCAGAAAGGGTGTTCTGTTTATATTGAACCTTTCCATAAAAATGAAAAGTTGTATCTGGAGAACAGAAATGGTAGAGGGCTGTATTCACAGTAGAATAAGGAGATTAAATAGGAAGAGCTATGTGATTTATCTCTTTTATTAGGTGCTGCTGGAAAGGAGATTAAGCTTCTAAAGAGTGGTGACCTTGATATAAATTCAATATTTAGCCAGTAGTGAAATATTATGAATAATGAAGAATATGTGCAACTATGAGTGTGAGAAGATGCAAGAGATGTAGTGAGCTTGACCATAACTTAAGGGGTTAATCCCTTACTGCAAGTAGTAACAGCAATAATTTATACCTAATAAGTAGCAGTTCATCCATCACAAACTAGGTTTATATCGGGAGGTACTTTACTTCTCAGGATAACTCTATGAGAATATGTACCCTTGTAATTTTATAATCAGGTAACTGAAATTCAGGAAAGATAAGTTACCTGTCCATGGTCACACAGCTTGTTAATAAATTCCTCTTTTGGTACCAGCATCCTCTTTTCCTTATACTCTTTATATCACATTTAGATAAAGAATAGACAAACGCTTGCATTTTATTTCTAACATTTTTAATCATATATTTCTAACATAACTGTGTGGTATTATATTCTGACAAAGTGTAAAATGTTTTATTCCTACATTGTTTTCTTGGTATGAATCCTTTAAAAATTGTCATATTCTAAGGAGATTTTTTATAAAGAAATTTAAATCATTAGACGGTTTTTTTTTTTCTAAGAATGATCTATTTTTTCCAAGTAAAGTTTTTAGGTCACTGGTATTTAAGCCCTTTTTTGTTTTAATAAATAGCAGGTGATTAAAATTAATGTATTTGCTTTCTAATCAGGAAAAAACATCTAAAATCACTGTAGACTTGATAATAAAATTATATAGGAAGGAATGCAAAAGAAACCAACTGGGAAGTAGGCTTAAGTCATATAGAGTAGAAATGTTCTTCTCTCAAAAGAAGTGTAATTCCATTTTTGAATTGAACTATTTAACCATTTAATTTGGCATTTTTTCTTTTCCTTTTTTTGGAGGGGTTTAGATATAAGTAGGCATGGATTTCAGATTTTTTAGCATCAAAATAAGCTTATTTCCATTTTCCATGAACATTTGTAAGTACCCTCATTTATAAATAGGAGACTTTCAACATACAAAGAAAAATATAAATATAACATTAAATTTGCCACGTTTAAAAAGCAATATTTGTAATATTTAAAAATATTCAACTATAATTTAACTCTCTTTTCCTTCATGGAAGACCTTTAGGAATTTATGTATAATGTAGATTAGACACTCTGACATTTGTTTCCTATACTACTGTACTGGCCAGGACCCAATCCATTAAAGAAAAATCATTCCAGATAGTTCAATGAGAAGATTTAGTCTGGGATATGGGTTATAAACATGAAGAAGAGCTGAAATGTCCTAGAGAAAGCTGTATCAGGAGACCGCTGCTACACATCCTTCTAGAGAGACGAAGAGAGCAAAGAAGCAGAGTTACCAGAACCCAGAAACTATACCTATAATCAATCTCTCTCTCTTGCTCTTTCTCAAAAGATTTATTCATTTATTTGAAATGTAGAGTTACAGAGAGAGAGAGAACCAGAAACAGAGATCTTCCATCCACTAGTTCACTCCCCAAATGGCCTCAATGGCCGGGGCTGGGCCAGGCTGAAGCCAGGAGCCTGGAGCTTCTTCCAGGTCTCTCATGTGGTTTCATGGGCCCAAGGACATGGGCCATCTTCTGCTGCTTTCCTAAGTGCATTAGCAGGGAGCTGGATCAGAAGTGGAGCAGCCAGGACTTGCACCAGAGTCCATATGGGATGCTGTTGCTGCAGGCCATGGCTTTAACCTGCTGCACCACAGCGCTAGCCCCGTGTACCCATATATATACTCTCTTGGAAAGATTTAACTCTTAAACCAGTTGTAAGGAGAGCCCAGAAAATGGAGATGCTATCTATGGAGTAAAGTTTTTTTTTTTAAAGCAAATAAAACTTCCTCTCTCATGATACTTAAACTGTTAGAAAAATATATATATGCCTATATTAGAAAGAAGATCAAGAAAAAATCAACTAGTGAGGACTGGAAGATAAACAAAAAAGAATGGTGTACTACAGAAATGTGAGCCTTTGTTATTCTTTGTAGAGTCGTTGCATTAATTTTTTTATGTTAATTGAAATGTGATTTATCATAATTATTGAGTTTCCGGCATTCTGTTGTATCAATTCATTCTTGTTCTGTTGGGGTAAACCTTTAATGTCTTTTTGTTAAGATTGATTTATTTATTTGAAAGGCAGAGTTGCAGAGAGAGAGAATGAGAGACAGAGAGATCTTTCATCTACTGGGCCGGTCGGAAGCCAGGAGCCAGGAGCTTCTTCTGGGTCTCCCATATGGGTGCAGGGGCCCAAGTGCTTGGGCTATCTTTTACTGCTTTCCCAGACCAGAGCAGAGAGCTGGCTCGGAAATGGAACAGCCGGGACTAGAACCAGCATCCATATGAGATACTGGCACTGCAGGCCACAGCTTTAAGGCTCTGAGGTACAACACCTGGCCCACCTGTAATGTCTTGAGGGACTTCCAGCTATTTTGCTTGAGCAACTGAGTGGATAGTGTGGCTCTCAGTGAGAGGCAGGACAAGAGTGAAATTGGAGGTAAAAGTAAAGATTTATTTGTCAGGCACGTGTTAGGTCTGAAGTAATTTTTCAGGTTTCAAATAGGTATGATAAATAGACAACTAGACATAAAAATGTAGAGTTCAGAGCTGGAGATGTGAGCATAAAAACACAAAAGAGATATGATATTTAAAGCTCAGGGTTAAAAGGAGGTTACATAAAGGGAGTTTCTTTTTATTTAAAAGCAAGATTTATATAAGTCAGGGACCTCCTGGCACAGTGGCCTGAGGGGGGCTCCAAGAGAGGCAAAACCCAAAGGGGTTGGAGGTACTGGGGTTTTTAAGCACAATTTTGGGGGAGAAACTGTCAATCAGTACAAGGCAGGAGGACCCATCAAAAGACCTGATTTGTAATCTTTTTACCCTGTCTGGCTTGCTGGTGATAAAACAAAAGAGCCATCAGAAGGGTGGGGCACCTGATTTGCTTTACAGTAAACTGGGAGCTCAGGAGGGTGGGGTCACCACTCCCTTGCTGTTCTCATGATAAGACTGGAAGCTCCCAAGGAGTGGGGCAGGCACTGTGACTCACTAAAGGTAACTTAGGGAAAGCAAGCATGCTGCACCCTGAATTTGCATTGGAACCAACCTGACTGCCTCACACACCCTCCCCCAGAAGAATGGATGCTAACTTGTGTTAGGGGGATGGGGCAGTGACCACTCTGGCTTCTTCAAGCTGAGTAGGAGCAGAGTAGAGAACGGTAGTCAAGACAGGGTTCCGGCAGGAGGTGGCCTCTCAAAGGGGATGTGGTGCCTGCTTGCAAAAAACTGCTTCCATCCGAGGTCTCGTGTGCATGGCCATCTAGAATTTCACTGTTTCAAGTCTGGAGAAAACAAATCTAACAAGCAGATTAAACTCACAGGGTCTGAAACAGAGGACAGAGTCGTTATTAGAGGACCTAACAAAGGTGCTGTCCAAACCATGAGGAAGTTTTCCCATTGAGGGGCAAAGAGAAACTGACAGAAGGGGCTTGATAATACTCAGGTGGGCGGACGTTAAGTCTTGGCCGGGTCCGAGGCCCAGAGCTCTCTGTCTCTTCACATGGGCTGCTGGAGGAGGTAGTGCTGGAAGAGGCATTACAAGGGAGGTGTGAACCTCCTTAGGGAGCGCCCCTGTTGACTTCAGTTACCTAGCTGGCCTGGGAGGAGAGCTGGCCTGAAGAGAAGGCAGGTGGCATCTCTCGAGGAAATTTACAGTTCTGCCTGCAATGTTACAGACCCTCCTTGGCCGTCCCCTCAACAGCGGTGGTTACTTTGGAAGCTGAGCTGAGTGAAGGGCTTCTTTCAGCTTAGAGCCAACAGGGTCTGTGGCTCTGACCCAGGGGTCCTTCAACCCCCAGGGCAGTTCCATCTGCCAGGGCTCTTCATAGGCTGACTTCTGCTGAGGCCCTGGCTTTCCACACTGACAACCAATGCTATTTGCGGTGGACGGGCCTGCTGGGTGTCCTTGATGGCAGAGCACTGTGCAAAGCAGCCCTTCATCAGCCTGCCCCCATCTTTACATTGCTTCTGCTGCCTAGCTTGCTCCTCTTCCTCCTGGTTTCTGGTAGAGCAGACCAGAGGAAACCTTTAGAGGATGCAAGTCAAGGGGGTGCTCAGTCCCATTCCTGGTCTTTGGTGGCCTCAGCCAGAAATCTAGAGTCACAGCGTGTTCTGATGGTGGGTTTTCTGTGAGGGAGACAGTGCTGCGAGGAAAGCTATGTCCTCACTTTGACATCAAACGTGCGGACCACCTTATGTGACCTGTCTATAAATGTTGACGTTATTGGTAAAAGTTTTTTATCTCTCCATAAAGTGAATTTAAATAAGGTAATGCCTATAGAGTTTTTTTTTAAATAATGGCTTTAATGAGATATTATTGGTGTACCGTATAATTCGACCATTTTAAGTGCATGTATGGGGCAGTTATTTGTCTTAATGGTGAAGACATGTGTTAAGATGCCATATTCCCTGTTTTACTTAGAGTAGGGTTAACTTTACTATCATTAAGTAAACAAAGTAGATTTTTGTAAAAATTAAAAGTGAGAATGGAAGAGGGAGGAGGAAGAAAGGTTGGAGCGTGGGCAGGAGGGAGCATAGGGTGGGAAGTATCACTATGCCCCTAAAGCTGTACATATGAAATACACGAAACTTGTATGACTTAAATAACATTCAAAAACAGTAGAAAACAAACCAAAAAGGTGCCATGCTCCATTTCAGAGTGCCCGGGTTCATGACCTGCCTCCAGCTTCCTGCTTATGCACACCCTGGGATGCAGCAGGTATGGCTCAAGCCATCAGATTCCTGCCACCCACATGGGGGACCTGGATTGAGTTCCCAGGCCCAGCTAGTGCAGGAATTTTCTGAGTGAACCAGCAGAAGGGAATTTTCTCTGTCTGTCTCTCTGCCACTCAAATAAATATACTTATCATTTAATATTTTTATTATGCTAAAACACACATAACATGCAATTTGCAATTTTAACCAATTTTACACGTACAACTTAGTGACACTAATTATATTCACAGTGTCCATCACCACTGTCCTTTTCAGTATTTTCCCATCATCCCATGCAGAAACTCTACACTCATTAAACAGTCACTTCCCACTTCTTCATCCCTCCAGCCCTTAATATTCTGCTTTCTGTCTGTTAACTTGCCTATCTTAGGTACCTCATAAAAGTGGAATTACATTAATTACAATATTTCTCATTTTATGTCTATCGTGTTTCATGTAGCAAAAGATTGTCAAGGTTCTTCTATGTTGTACCATGTTTCAGAATTTCATTCCCTTTTAAGGCTGGGTAATATTCCACTATATGTATATAATATCTTTTATTTATTTTCTCATTTGTTGATGAACAGTTGGAGTAGTTTTTGCCTTTTGTCTAATGAGCTATGACTATTAGTGTGCAAGTATTTCGTTTGGGTATATACTTGGTAGTGGAATTGTTGGATATTCTGTGTTTAACCTTTCAAGGACGTGTCCAACTCTGCCCTGCGACTGCACCATTTTGCATTCCCACCAGCAATTCAGCTGGGTTTCAAATTCTGCACATCCTGCCCACACTTGTTTCCATGCCTCCAGTTTTGTTTTCTGCACAAGCCGTTTCAGTGGGCGTGAAGTACTGTATAAAGCTTTTTGCCCAATCTTCCCACCCTCCCCCAGTTTCCCCTCAGGGGAATATAAACTCCATAAAAACGAAGACTTTGCTTATTCATTCCTTTATTGGCATCAAGGCCAGGCATATAATCCTTGCTCAAGAAATGGATGGACTGAATAAATGAATTTTAAATGCTCAGTAGGTGATAGTTATATTCATTCTTTTAATAAATGATAGTTATATATTCCTTCTTATTACTTTGCCTGTCCTTGTCTCGGCTTGATGTTTTCCACATTTTAATTTTGTTTTTATGAAGCTGCATGCCTTTTTGATGAGAAATTTGAGGAGCAATGTGCTGAATTTACATAGAATGAAACTATCGCAAACCGTAACAGGAGAAAAAAAAAGTGAAAGGAGATGAAAGAGCCAAAAACTTGAAATTGGGAAGTGGTGGACAAAGCAAGCGATTCCTCATGTATCATCTTCAAATTAGAGCACCAAGCTGGTGCTGTAAACGTGTCACTTGAGGGATGTGGCTGGGAAGCGCTTCTGGCTTGCACATTCCCTCCAGTCCTTTCTTGGGTGAGGAATATTTTGCTTTCCCAGATACAGATAGGCTCTTCCATTCCCTTTGTGTCACATAAAACAGGCCACTTTGTAAACGTGCTGAGTTCAAAGAGGTCACTCTCTGTGCAACTGAGACTATGAGTTTTCTTAAATATTTTATCTTTCAAAGCACACCAGTCCTCAGAGTCGGGGGTTACACGCCTCTATTAATTTTCTGGAATAGTATCGTTGTTTGCCTTTACATAGGAATATATTATAAATGTCCTTTATGATTTTACGTCATATATATATATATATATACACACACACACACGCATTTTTCCTTTTGAAGTCAAGAAGAACAAAGCTATTTTCAGGAGATAAGGACTTGCAAAGTAAAACTGAGTAAAGCATGTGGCATTATGACATTTCAAAAGTATTTCAAGAAGTATTCATAGAAAAAGCTAATAATAAGGGTGTTTCCTGATCTTGTCTAAATTCGGTTTGTATATAGTACAGAAACAAAACTTATGTTTCAAAATTTAAATCTGAAAAATCGATTTGTGCATGAGACATAGTTCAACAAACATAGAAAGATCTTTGTCTTATTTAAAGAACAATATATTTTTTCTTTTACTCTGTTGTCGGTGTCCCTGGAAATTTAACCATAAAATAAAGGGATATAGTGCAGGGTTAGCCGAGAATCCGCATCCTGGGTTCTCTTCTCTACAACAGTTAAGGAAATGTCCGCTCTCATTTGCAAAATTTGACAGTCCCAGAACTATTATGCACATTTTAGAAAAAGCTGCTCGCGGGCTGCCATTGTGGTGCAGTGGTTGAAGCCACTGCTCGGGATGCTGACATCCCTTATCGGAGGGCTGGTTGGAGTTCCGGCTGCTCTTCTTCCAATCCAGCTTCCTGCTAATTCACTAGGGAAGGCAGTGGAAGCTGCCCCAAGTACTTTGGCTCCTTCTCCATTCTGTGGGAGACTTGGATAGAATTCCTGGCTCCTGGCTTCAGCCTGGCCCAGCCCTGGCTATTGTAGCCATTAAAGGGATGTGTGTGGGGTGGGATTTGAACTAGTAAATGGTAGATCTGTCTCTCTCTCTCTTCCCCTCCACTTCTCCCCCTCTCCTTCTCTCCCTCTGTGTTTCTCTGCCTTCCAAATAAATAAAAATTTTATAAAGGAAAAAAATTGCATGCATGAAGCTTGGAGAGCAAAAAGTGATTTACAGCTTACAATATGTAACTCAGAACGTTATCTTCCCTTTCCCTTCTATTTCACATTGATAAGGTAGGCTACTGTTAGAAAAAGGCCTGCTGTGGATATGGGGGAGGAGGAGGTCACCACATGATTGTCCATAGCTATGCAGTACCAGGGCATCTGTATGGCCTGACTTTAACTTTACGCCAGGCCCAGAAGACACAACTGTTTTGCAGCATCTGCTGTCCAGACATACGCACTGTTTCAAAGAAGCATGAAATGAAGGGGGTGGGGGTGGTGTGAAAGGAGCTGGTCTTGTGGCACAGCAGGTAAGCCACTGCTTGGAACTCCTGCATTTCATATCAGAGTGCCTGGGATTGAGGTCTGCTCTGCTTCCATTCCAGCTCCCTGCTGGTGTGCACTCTGGGAAAGCAACAAGAGATGACTCAAGTATTGAGATCTGTGGCACACACGGGAAAGAGCCGGATTGAGTTCTAGGTTCCTGACTTCAGCCTGGCCCAGCCCTAGCTTATAGTATGTGTGTTTGGGAAGTGAACCAGCAGATAGGAACATTTCTCTCTCTCTCTCTCTCTCCCTCACCCTCTCCCTCTCCCTCTCTCCTCTTTTTTTTTTTTTTAATTTGGCAGATAGAGTTAGACAGTGAGAGAGAGAGACAGAGAGAAAGGTCTTCCTTCCATTGGTTCACCCCCAAAATGGCCACTATGGCAGGCACTGCACCGATCCGAAGCCAGGAGCCAGGTGCTTCCTCCTGGTCTCCCATGCAGGTGCAGGGGCCCAAGCACTTGGGCCATCCTCCACTGCCTTCCCAGGCACAGCAGAGAGCTGGACTGGAAGAGGAGCAACTGGGACTAGAACCAGGTGCCCATATGGGATGCCGGCGCCACAGGCGGAAGATTAACCAAGTGAGCCATAGCGCCGGCCCTCTCTCCTCTTTCTAATACACACACTCTGTGTTTCAAAAATAAATAAAACTTTAAAAATGAAAGCAGATTTAGAAAACTTCTATTGTATGGTTTAGCAAAAAAAGAAATGGAGTAAGAACTATGTGGACATTGTCGCTCCCCCTCTTCATGGAGGAACGACACAGGACCCTGCGCTGTTCTTTTGTCTGCTCGGCCCTCCCCGGGTTTGCTGCTGGTTCTTCCCGGGTTGGCTACCGACCCTTCCACCTCCGTGGAAGGGCGGTTCCCCCTGCCACTTTCCCCACTTCCACGGGGGAGCGGCACACCGCCGGCCGGCTCTCTCGGGGGCTGCTCAGGTGTTCCTTCAGATGTTCCTGGTGCATGTTGTCTCTCTCCTCCTTTATAGTCCTCTTCCACCAATCCCAACTCTGCTACCCACACGCCGAGTACGCTGCTCTCCTCCAATCAGGAGCAGGTCCTGCTGTTTATTGGTTGAACTGGAGGCAGCTGTGTAGAAGCTGTTTCTCCCTTCTCAGCGCCATATTGTGGGAGAGCAGATGCATAGAATAAGTCTTAATTCCAGTAACTTAGTCTAGTCCGAGTTGCTCCCCACAGACATGAATAACAGTTCATTACTCTAGCATTTACTTATTGAGAGTAGTTACTGCGTGTCCAGCATTGTCCTAGGCATTCATAGAGATTTTAGGCCTATGAACTCTTTAGTCTCCAAAGGCTATCAGTGAACAAATCCCTGCAATGTACTACTATCCATGTTTCTGCAGAAACTGGAGTGTTCACAAGATCAGAAAGAGTTTAAGAGGTTAAGAAAGGAAAAGGCTTGTTCCAAGTTTCTCTGAAAGTTGAACAGAGAATAACATATGACCAACAACTCACATCCTAGGTGCATACCCCAAAGAATTGAAAGCAGTGGCTTGAACAAATGCTTACACATGACTATTCACAATAGCATTTTGCACAAATAAAATGTGGAAACAAACCCAAATGCTCATCATCTTATGACCTGCTAGGAGACATGTGGTATGTCCATACCACCACTAATATTCAACCAAAAGAAAGCAATGAAATAGTGAGGCCAAGTTCAACAAGGATGAGTCTTGAAAACTTTATGTTAAATAAATGAAGTCAGGCACAGAAGGGCACATTTGTATGATTACACTTATAGGAAATATACAAAGCAGATCCATGGAGACAAAAATCTGGTGATTTTTCAGGGACACTATTGAGTGGGGAGTAGAGAGTAATTACTGAAGGGTTTAAATTGCAATTGGAGTTGATAAAAAGTGTCTTAGAACTAGACATGATCTATGTACTAGATGCCACTTAATTGTATACTTTATTTTTTAAAAGATTTATTTATTTATTTGCAAGGCAGAGTTACAGAGAGGGGGAGAGAGAGAGAGAGAGAGAGGTCTTCCATCTGCTGGTTCACTCCCCCAAATGACCACAATGGCCAGAGCTGAGCCAATCCAAAGCCAGGAACCAAGAGCTTCTTACAGGTCTCGCATCTGGGTGCAGGGGCACAAGCACTTGGGCCATCTTCCACTGCTTTCCCAGGCCATTAACAGAGAGCTGGATCCGAAGGGGAGCAGTTGAGACTCGAACTGGTTACCCATGTGGATGCTGGTGCCGCAGGTGGAGGCTTGACCTACTATGCCACAGTGCTGGTCCCTAATTGTACACTTTAAAATGCTTAATTTGGGAGTCACTATTGTGGTGTAGTGGGTAAAGCTTCTGCCTGTGATACTAGTATCCCATATAGCACTGGTTTGAGACCTGGCTGCTCTGCTTCTAATCCAGCTCCCTGATTAAGGCCCGAGAAAACCAGCAGAGGATGGCCCAAGTGTTTGGGCTCCTGCCACTCTCATGAGACACCTGGCTGAAGCTCTGGGCTCCAGGCTTCAGCCTGGCTCAGCCCTGACCATTGTAGCCATCTGGTGAGTGAACCAGCACATGGAAGATATCTCTCTCTGTCTTTCCCTCCCTCTCTGTAACTGACTTTCAAATAAATAATTTTTTAAATAAATGCTTAATTTTGTGTTTTGTGAATTATACCTCAGTTTAAAAAAAAAGTACCTCTAAGAATTCAAGCAACATATAGTTTACCCCTTTATTTTGCATATTATACAAAGCATTCTGGGACTGGCATTTTGGCATGGTGTGTCACCCTGCATATGAGCGCTGATTCAAGTCCCAGCTGCTCCACTTCTGATCCAGCTCCCTGCTATGTCCCTGAGAAGCAGCAGAAGATGGGCCAAGTGCTTGGACCCCTGCCATCCATGTGGGAGACCTTGGTGGAGTTCCAGGCTCCTGGCTTCAGCCTGGCCCGCCTCTGACCATTGCAGCTATTTTGGGAGTGAACCAACAGATGGTAGATTCTCTCTCTCTCTCTGTGTGTGTGTATGTGTGTATGTGTGTGTGCCCCTCTTTCTCTGTAATTCCAGCTTTAAAATAAAATAAGCACTTTTTAAAAAAATTCATATTTATGGCTGATGGAACAAAAATAAACAGATAAAATGGATGAAGATTGAGGAGGTCAACCATTGTCTTCCCTGAAGAAATTATCTGTAATATCTGTATCTTTGAAGACACGTTGTAGGCTTCAGTTTCCTTCGACAACATGATTTTTTTTCATTCTCTCTCACTCTTAGAGTTTGTAAATGTGAAGTTTGAAAATACTCACACTCAAGAATAACTCAGACAAGGAAATAGTATGCTGGAGTTGTATACGTTGGGTCTTCCCCAACTCTAATATTCTAGGAATATTAGGCTGGGAAATTAAAATGGGAAAGTCGTATTTATTATTTTCCACCAAAAGAGCATGGTGACCAGTTTGAATTTACAGTTGGAGGACTGGAGATGGAGTTCAATTCACTGATTAAATTTTTCAGAAATAATTTCAAATGAGAAGGAAATAAAGTGACTTCTTAGGTCTTAGCATCTGCTTTATGGCCTCATTCTAATCTTTTCACTAAGGGCTGATTTCAACCACAGTTGAATCAATAGGTTCTCCGGAGCTCTTCTGAAAAGAAAAACTAATCCAAACAAATCTCACATGTAGTGTCAGTAGCTACAAGCAGAGTGTGTTTAAGAAAGATAAGATAAGAGAGTGGGCCATGTGTATAGCTTCAGGTGTCACCAGACAGACAGATAGAACAATAAAAAAAGAAAAAAATTGAAAACTTTAAGATTAGAAATAAACTGTCAAGGTATGTTTAAAGTTTAACAAACTCTAAGATGCTCCTTTTACAATCAATCTAACCTTAACATTTTTCATTACCAATACTAATCATTAGACACTATGGTCAAAGTTACGGTTAATGAACCACATTCCAGAAAGTCCATTAATTCTGAGATCCATAGTAACCAGACTTTGAAGTCTGCTACTCCTCATCAGTAATATTATGTGCTTTTATCTTTACAAAAAGAAAAGACTTTAACTTGAAAAATGCCCAATGAATGATAAAGTAGACCATCAAAAACAAGCATATAACAACTTAATCCTTTGCAAGTTTTTGATTAAAGGCATGTAGGCATCTGGCAGAAAAGTTGAGTTGCCCGTTGACAAGTCCAAGTTCCATATTAGGATGCCTTGTTCAAGTCTTGGCTACTCCACTTCTGATCCAGCTTCCTACAAATGAGCACCTTGAAAATGAGCAGGTGATAGATCAAGTAGTAGAGTCCCTGCCATTCACATGTGAGAACCAGATGGAGTTCCAGGATCCTAGTTGCAGCTTGGCCCAGTCTTGGCAGGTGTGGGCATTTGGTGAGTCAACCAGTAGATGGAAGATCTCTCTTCATCTGTCTCTCTGCTTTTCAGGAAAAAGAAAAAAATAATACATTGATTAAATCCCTGACTTTCTTAGACAACACTTCATGAAGTGGGAAACAATTGCCAAACATTATGGAAATGCTATTATTTCCCTTAAGGACCCGAGAATTAACATAATATTTAGGTCAAGCTTTTAGTGATGCTGCTAGAAGCTGTATTTAACAATTATGTTCCTGGTAATCCTGTTAGACAAAGGAGAGACACTGAACACTACACATTATCATGTATAGAGGGTGCAATTATGGAATAATTGAAACTATGCTATACTAAGATATCATGTAACATGGTTTTTAATGTTCTTTATCAGCTGTCAGATACCAAATTTCCATTCCCACACACATTTTTCTTTCTCACCTCCTGCTCCCAGTACCCAAATTTTTCCATCTTGATCTTTACCAGTGAAATGTTGTCATCCCTTTAAAAATGATTTTTAAGTTATGTGTATACCAATTCAGAATTGTCTTCTATTTCAAAGTAGCATACCGTTAAGAAACCTGTGCAGGAATTCAGTGTGTGCTATGATGACTTCCTGATTCTGTACTTAAAAGTAACTTTTATTTTTATGTCATATATTGGTTTCTTTATTACATCCCACAATATTTATTAGTTCCCAATATTTGTACTGAATTTAAGGTTAGATTTTTCTTCTCCTTTATAATATAGGACTCAAAGCCATTACTTTAAGAAAATCATTTCTAAATATATACAAGAATATATATTAGTACAAAGAACTGATAAAACCATGATTGACTCATTAAGTCTTTTTGTTTGTCTCTCTTAGCCCTTATTGATTTCAGAGTTTTTTTTTAAGGGTCTTAGTTTTCAAACAAATCCAAGTTAGATCATATTCTGCCTGTATTTAGAAAATGTCTAATTTGGAATGTAAATAGGGGTGGGCAACTGTCGCTCCCCCTCTTCGTGGAGGAACGACACAGGACCCTGCGCTGTTCTTTCGTCTGCTCGGCCCTCCCCGGGTTTGCTGCTGGTTCTTCCCGGGTTGGCTACTATCCCTTCCACCTCCGTGGAAGGGCAGTTCCCCCTGGCCACATTCCCCACTTCCGCAGGGGAACGGCACACCGCCGGCCGGCTCGTCTCGGGGGGCTGCACAGGTGTTCCTTCAGCTAGATGTTCCCCATAGATGTT